>NC_139666.1:15021381-15033881 GCF_951799395.1 Argentina silus | reverse complement strand
ACACACAACCACGCACGCACGCACACATCCACGCATGCACGCACGCACACACGCACGCCCGCGCGCACACACGCAAGCCCGCCCACACGCACGCACGCCCGCACGCACGCACGCACGCACGCACGCACGCACGCACGCTCACACATACACACAAACACACATACACACAAACACGCATACACACAAACACACACACACAGCCAACTGAATTGTCGGATTTGCATCTCATTTTGTTGGTGTGTGTGAGTGTGTTTTTTTTTTTTTTTTGCCACTGAATACCGTCACACAAAAGCTGTTCAGAAGAAGAGTGCGAGGCGAAATAGGAACAGATTTAGATGCACAGTGACAGCTTAATATAGCGGATGCCTCCGTTCCATCTGCAGAGGGGGAGCTCTGCTCTCTGACTCAATAGGAGGAGGAGGTTCTCTCTGTTGCTCTGTAGAAGCACACACACAAAGACCCCAGTGGATGACCTACAAAATGGTGGTCAAGACAGGCTTTATGTCCATGCTGAAAGGAGAAGAGGTCTGATTAGTGGGTTAGGGAGAGTTCAATGGTTCTGTATGGCTGGTGGCCGGGACTGAATGGGGCTGGGAGGCTGGAGACTGGAGGTTGAATGGGACTGAGTGCTGGAGCCTGGAGTAGGAGGAGGGCCCGGGCATGTCTCCCTCTCAGGGGGCATAAGCAGGCCAGCGTCCCCCAGGTCACAGTCCTATAGAGCCAGCTCAACCTGGAGCAGCTCAATAGCACACAGTTCTCAATGCTGTTTAAACCAATTCTCTCCACACCTGACCTCCTATTCACCCACTATCAAAGCAGTGGGATCGAACACAATCATGAAAACATGAGAGGGAATTAATTAAACCAATCCCTGTGTGAGATTCTCCCCGTTGTTCACATCAACCTTGAGACACAGTACGAGAAACATGTTTAAGGACATAGGCGTTGTGAGTCATTTTGGGGTAGAATGATTGTGGGTAGATGTTTAAAACATTAAGGGTGTCTACCCTGCCCACTTATGTCTAACAACTCACCCAGTCCTGCCTACATTCACTAGAAGTATCCTTGCCCTAAATACTAGCCTTGCAGCCTTGGTCTGAATATATTTTCGAGTACTAAGGCTAAGGCTACAGTGGAGGCTTGTGGAGGCATCTCCATTCCATGCATTACAATAAGGCCATCCTACGATTTCTACCTCCACAAGCCTCACACTGTAGCCTTGCATAGTAAGAGAAGACCCATCCCTAGATCCTTTGTGACTGAGCGTTAGTAGATACAGCCGAGACCACCCGGTCCTAATCCTGCTAAAGAATAAACACCTCTCTGTTCTCTTCCCATCCCTCTCTCTCTCTCTCTCTCTCTCTCTCTCTCTCTTTCTCTCTCTCTCTCTCTCCCTCCATCCCTCTGAGCCTGTCTGCATCCCACCAGTACACATCCGGGGTTGTTTTTTCATTGTCCAACACAAATTGGTCCGGGATTCTCCGGGGCCTCATTTGTGCTCCTTGCAGCTCTGTGTTTTTCTTCTCTTTCATTAAATTTAAAATAGGACCTGTCCCGGGAGAGAGGGAGGGAGACAGAGACAGAGAGAGAGAGAGAGAGAGAGAGAGAGGGAGAGACGGAGAGGCTGCACAAGGCCGTGGTAACCGTTATGCTTAGTCAGAGAGGTTCTGATTCTCTCTCTCTCTCTCTCTCTCTCTCTCTCTCTGAACAGGGGGATTTAGGAAGGTCCTGCTGCTGGGAGGGTCAGCCTCCTTGTAAAGCCTCATTATTAGGATAATTCAGGGCTGCAGACGCGTGGTTGTTCTCTCCTCTATTCCTTTCAAACTCTTTCTTTTCTCCTCTTTTCTCTGAGTGGGAACAACAGATGATAATACAGTGTGCTGCTGTTCTGTCTGGCCTCTCTGTTCTACCCCTGATGTGTGTGTGTGTGTGTGTGTGTGTGTGTGTGTGTGTGTGTGTGTGTGTGTGCGTGCATTTCCTGCTGTTCTGTAGCCTCTCTTTCCAACCCTTTATCAGTAGGGCTGCTTGCTGTTGGAACGTCCAGGTCACAGCTTACCCAGCAGACCCCAGCCGTTCTGAAAAGTTCACAATAAGACCCTGTGTCGGAAAAAAAACAGTCTATTAGTTGCAGTGAGTGAATTAAACATTGGTCAGAGGGCAATGAGATTCCTCTCCTGGCCGTTTTCTACCTTCAGTGGCGCTCCGGTGTCCAGCGATTATGCTAATGCTAATTATGCTAGCCGGCTGCTTGTGTAGCCCAGGGCCAGTCTGGGCAGACCACTCCCATTCAGACGCTTAACCCCAATCTAATACCCCATTACTGGTACAATGCTACAACTCAGTATAAATGCAAACCCTTTCTTTACTGCCAGCACAGGACCATACACCAATATGTTTGTAATCAAGCCTCTGCCCTCATTGTCTGTGTGTGTGTGTGTGTGTGTGTGTGTGTGTGTGTGTGTGTGTGTGTGTGTGTGTGTGTGTGTGTGTGTGTGTGTGTGTGTGTGTGTGTGTGTCTGTCTGTCTGTCTGTCTGTCTGTCTGTCTGTCTGCATATTTTCGTGTGAGCTTGGAATGAGTGGTAGATATATATCTAGATATCTTGAATTCTCTAGATATACTGCTGTTACATGGAGGAAGCAAATGTTCTTAAGAGCCAGACAAACATATCGGATAACACGAAAATGGAATGCATCACACAGGCTAACATACTATAGAGGGTGAATGTCCATGCATAAGAAGCTTATGTAGTATCCACTCACACCCTTTCTCCTAGGACCTAACACCACAATCTGCTGGGGCACGATGTGTCAGTCCCCCTGAGATGAGTGTGTTTTTCTGTCTGTTTTTCAGTGTGTTGATATGGGAATAGAAGATTCCCTTCGTTCAGATTGAGGCCAATCCTCTGTGTGCCTAATGTTGTTATTTCAGAGCAGAAGCCACTTTACAAGGCAGTCCTACTGTTCTCTATACAGAGTTTCAGCAGCTCATGGTTCAAGGTGTTCATCAACACAACCACTGGATAACACACTTTTCTGTGAAACCACATCACTCAATCTCATATCCACAGTGCTGTCGATGTGATTTTCCATGACGGATATTTGAGCGTACTGTATATGACTTGTTGCTCATCACATTGTCTGACTAAGTGGACATCTCTTAATGAGTCTGTCCCTGATTGTGTGTTCAGTCATATTCGTGGTTGAAACCGAATCCTATGACAACATTATATTGGAAGGTATGGGCCGTCAGAGGCCTTTATTAAATTCCTGACAAGATTTCCATGCCCACCCTGGCTCTGACATTAAAAGGGATGAAGCTCTTTATTTGCTACAACAACAAAGAACCTCTTAATTACTTTTTACTGGTCAAAGGAAAGCACCCCTCAAAATAAACACATTAGACTTTTAAATAAGCCACCAAGATACCTTTCTATACTGCTACACTATCTGTTTTGACACCTTTGAGATGTGGAAGATGTCAAGGGCAAGGTCTTCAAAACAACCCTCCCAAGGTCAACATCATCCCTAGCCAACATAGTTTGTTTTGCCACAGAAAGGAACCTGCTTTAGGAGAGTTCAGAGTGGTTGGACTGAACCCGCTAGCCCGCAGCTCTTGGCTGTTTGAGCGGCTTTTTGTGAAAGACTGTGGTGTGTGTATGTGTGTGTGTGTGTGTGTGTGTGTGTGTGTGTGTGTGTGTGTGTGTGTGTGTGTGTGTGTGTGTGTGTGTGGTGTGTGTGTGTGTGTGTGTGTGTGTGTGTGTGTGTGTGTGTGTGTGTGTGTGTGTGTGTGTGTGTGTGTGTGTGAGAGAGTAGGAGACTTTGGTGTTTATTGCGAGGCTTTGGTTCCCACTGTGATCACTGATCTCCACTCAGCCCTGCAATACGCCGGAACAATCCTGCTTACACACACGCACACACACACACACACACACACACACACACACACACACACACACACACACACACACACACACACACACACACACACACACATACACACTCACACACACACACACACACACACACACACACACACACACACACACACACACACACACACACACACACACAGACACACACACACACACACACACACACACTAAAAACCCACTCACTTTACCTAATGCTCTCCCGCCTGTGAAATGCTGGAAAATCCTGTTTGCTTTGTGTTTGTCCATGGAATCTCCAACCCTCCAAAACACAAAAGTAGCCAGCTCCTAGCCATGGCCTTCATCACACACACACACACACACACACACACACACACACACACACACACACACACACACACTCACACACACTCTCTCTCTCTCACACACACACACACACACACACACACACACACACACACACAATCTCTCTCTCTCTAAGAGACAGGCACCCCGCTTCTGTCCTTAATCAACACCCCATAGCCACTGAGCTGGTGTTAATACCAGTGAGACAGATAGAAAGAGAGAGAGAGAGGTGAGAGAGATGTGTGTGTGTGTGTGTGTGTGTGTGTGTGTGTGTGTGTGTGTGTGTGTGTGTGTGTGTGTGTGTGTGTGTGTGTGTGTGTGTGTGTGCTTTCATGGGTTTAGTGGCATCCGTAATTGGGCTTTAGTTATGTATCTCTCAAAGTAATGCCCCGGATAACAACCATCCCACTCCCACACACACATACTGTACACACAAACATCTAAATCAAAGCTTCCACCATAGAGATCATAGAGAGCAAAGAAGCGCATTGTGAGTTACACCGTCATTGAACAGAATGGCCTACAATTTGTGTATACTTATACACCCCCCTAACATACACATTATCTTCAGACTTATCTTTTCCATAACAACAACAAAAAACACCCCCTTACATCAATCAATCAATCAATCAGTCTAATGTATTTGCATAGCACTTTTTACATAGACAAATGTCACAAAGTGGTTCACAGCTAAAACAGTACTAAACAATATAAACAGTAAATACAACACAAACAATATGATCTAACACCAAACCATAGACCCCCAAAAATAAGCCAAGGAAAAATATAGGGCACAATGGCAAGGAAAACTGAAGAAACCTTGAGAAGAAGCAGGAGACTCTAGGGGGACCCATCCTCCTCAGGTGCTGAACAGTAAACTATTGTGGAATGTGGAATGTGGTGTGGTGCAAGAGTTCAGCGGTCCATCGTGACGGGCAGCTTTCTGGTGGGACCCGGGTGGGGCGGCAAGGACCAGGATATAGAGTGGAGTAGACTCAGCCTGGACCAATTCAGGAACTGGAGTCTAGTTTTGAGGTGCTGTTGCAAACTGAAAAAACGGATACATGAAACAGTGGGAGAGAATCAGCAGTCCTTCTGTTGTACAGAAGCAGCAGCAGCAGCAGCAGCAGAGAGAAGACAAATAGGCTCCGGACCCTGAGGGGTGAGGGGGCTACAGAGAAGACAAATAGGCTCCGGACCCTGAGGGGTGAGGGGGCTACAGAGGAGCAGAGTAATGAAAGGTGACATAGAATTAGAGTGCTGGCCAACTTATTTCCCCCCTCCTCCCCCTTCTCTCTCTCTCTCTCTCTCTCTCTCTCTCTCTCTCTCTTTCTTTCTTTCTGTCTCACACACACACACACACACACACACACACACATACACACACACACACACACACACATAGCCTGACAGAGCAGGTGCAGAGTTCAATGGCCTAAATCTCTGGGCCTAGTAGCGAAGTTGGGAGGTGGGGGGGTGGGAGGGGTGGGGGTGGGGCTACAGTACGACCTCTACTGTATGTTCCATAGAATATCCTTGACTAGTCTCATCTTCCACCTGTTTACTGTCCTCCTACGACTCCAACAGTGAAAACAGTACAGTGAGAGCGCATCCATAACTTTTACCATGAAGGAGATAAGGAAAGTAGACCACACAAGACTATCTTCCTCTTTATGTGTCTACTTCCCCACTTTTTCTTTCTGTCCTCCTCCTCCTCCTCCTCCTCCTCCTCTTCTACTTCTCTACATTTATTCTCTCTCATTCTCTCACCCACCCCCCCTCTTCCCTTCATGTATTCTCTCTCACTCTCTTGCCCCCCCCTGCTTCTCTTCATTTATTCTCCCTCTCTAAATATATGCTGTGTTTATAAAAGCTGCTCAACCAACAGTCATCAATTACCCAGTCACTGTTTGAACCCCTTCCTGCGTTCCGCGTCCTTCAGCTCAGGTACACGGCTCCTCAACTGCAGCCCAGCCGGAGACAGCTACAGTAGCTGTTTGGCCAACGCAAGCAGAAAACCAGCACAAGGACAAACTGGTTGTTCTCCTCCTTGTGCTCAGCTCCACACCTCGGCAGAATTCATATTTTTTTTACATAGAGCAAGCAGCACCTCAGCAACGTGTGGATGGAGGGATGTTAGAAATAGACTGCTTTCTTCAAGTGTCTCTTCAAGTGTTTTTTTTACGCTCTTTCTCTCCTTCCTATCCCTCTATGTGCCTCTCCTTCATCCTCTCTCTCTCTCTCTCTCTCTCTCTCTCTCTCTCTCTCTCTCTCTCTCTCTCTCTCTCTCTCTCTCTCTCTCTCTCTGTCCCTCTCTCTTTGTTTCCCTGTCTGTTAAAAGCAAGCAAGCTAACTTAGCACCTCTAACACAGAGCCACCCCTCCATTACCTCAGCAGGGTCCTCCATTAGCTTTCTATTATCCTTTAGCATGCAAGGACTATCGGTTGATTAACCCTGCACAGCACCCAAAACTAATTAGCTCATTCATTCAGCCATTTACCCCATCATTCAGCTGGGTCTGAGGAAAGGGCTTTCTCATTTATGCTGGAAATCACATTTGATTCAGGTGGGAGGTAGAGTAGGAGTGTTTGAGCATGCATACACACTTCTATTCTCTCTCACACACACACACACACACACACACACACACACACACACACACACACACACACACACACACACAGTGTGTTAAAAATACAAAATAAGTCACCTGTCAAATCGGGTTTAAACAGTAATGCCCTGACTCGTGCTCTTCAGGAAACATTAATATCGTTAAATCCAAATGCAATAGAAAGTTTCAGTGAGTCACCATTTTAAATATAGCCTCTATGTGTCATATACAAATGTAGAATATGATAAAATCTATCAGTCTTAGCTCTAGAAAGTGCGGATGCCTCTTCGAAAAAAACTTGTTATTTATGCAGCGGGGAGCCAGAGTGGTTGGTTGCAATTTGCATTTATTGTTGACTCTCCAAAGTGAGTCATGTCTGCTGTGCCCTTGCCTTGCTCCTGGAGCCCCATACACAGCCACAGAACACAATGTTCATCTTACTTCTGCCAGAGTGGACTGCCCCCCCCCCCCTCTCTCTCTCTCTCTCTCTCTCTCTCTCTCTCTCTCTCTCTCTCTGCCTTCAAAGGAGGGACCATTACAAATGTCGCGCAAATAGGCGAGAACAATCAATCAGCCTATAGTAGCCTTGGCCTGTGAGATTGAAGATTCAATCTCCTCCCAGTTCACAACCCAGTAACATGTGGGTGGGCTAAACAAGCAAGACAATTAGTCCCCCTCTCTGCCAGAAGACATGCATACACACACACACACATACACACACGCATAGTGTTGGAAGGGGTGAGGGTACATACTATGGATGCATTGTGCTCTTCATTAAATTATTCACAATCCATTATATTACTCAAATGTCCACACAGATCACCAGATCAGATCACAGATCACAAATAAAAAATAGTTATTTATTTAGTATTTATCCCTTTCTTTAAAGTTACTTTTAGTTATTTTGACCTTTTTCGTGCCAATGTTCATCCCCCCAAGGCCCTTACGCCCCACCCTCCTCCCCTCTCCATTCCCTCTCCTCTACTCTGTTTGTACACAAGGTCAAGATGCTCAGGCGCTGATTAAAACAAGACAATCTGGCAGAACACACTGATCAAACCATAAACACCTGAATGATAAACTGTAGCAAACAAACAATAACTGATGGTAAACTATCTCCGCTGTAATGAAACTTTTTCAGCCTGCATCATTAGGATGAAAAATAAGCCTGGAACGAGATTTTCCAGAAGGCGCACACCCCCAGTGTGAGCACACACACACACACACACACACACACACTCATGCACTTGTTAGCGGTTGTCTGACTGGTAGGTGCCTGTGCCGGATGTGTAGATCCTGCTGCATCTTATTATCAGCAGTGTGTGTGTGTGTGTGTTTGTGTGTGTGTGTGTGTGTGTGTGTGTGTGTGTGTGTGTGTGTGTGTGTGTGTGTGTGCGTGTGTGTGTGTGTGCGTGTGTGTGTGTGTGTGTGTGTGTGTGTGTGTGTGTGTGTGTGTGTGTCTCATCAGTGGAGTTTGACACGCACGGTCTGAAGATGGAGAGCTAACTGCCTTTCAGTGGCATTCTGGAAATGAGTGCCAGGAGAGGTAATCAAATATGCAGTCGGTCAGCCTTACCCAACCACCACATCACCCTTACCCTGCATTCTCTCCCCTGCCTCCCTAGCTGCCTTCCCCTCCCCCTATCAGTCTCCCCCAGACCTCCCTCTGGCACCCCTGGCCTCTTCCTCATGTCAGTGCTCATCAACCCAAAGTGTCATACAGACAGGTCTCACTGTGTCCTCAGGGAAAGGGAACAGGGAGAGCAGGTTTAGATTGAAAGGTAATGAGTCTATTAATTACATGGCCTTCAGAGAAACTGGATAGGCCTACAGGCTCTCTCTCTCTCTCTCTCTCGCTCTCTCACACACACACTCACACACTCACACACCCCAAAAGCAGGTGGTACTGTATCAAAGGCTAACCAATCCACTAACTCTTCTCAACTCCCATGATAGACCAATGTTTAACAGCAGCTGTATTCTAATGATGGTCCACATACAAGCTTATCGGCCTGTGATCTCAGGGTATAAACCAGGAGGCTGACTCACAGGGGAACACCAAGCTGTAATCCTCCATGCCAGGACCAAAGATCAACCCACCCCCCCTCGGGTCCCCAGGTGCTGCAGAGGTGACTTGTCATTTCCCGTTTCCTTTCTCCTTTAAGTGTCTGATCAGTGAGTTTCGATTTTCTCTGACATGGGCAAGGGCAGGGTTGTGTGCGTGCGTGTCCGTGTGCGTGCGTGTCCGCGTGCGTGTCCAGGGTGGAGACTGGGAATAGGAGGTTGTAATGGGGAGACTGTGAGGCTCTAGGGTCATTGATCAGACCTGTGCAGACTTGACAGACTCAGATTCTGAGTGGCTCCATGGAGGTCCGTGTCCAGGACACAAACTCCATTGATCTGTATTGAGCCGCACTGAAGATGACAGACGCTCTGAAGGCCAGCAGGAATGAAAGGGTTGTGGCAGTGGGAACATAATCATAAACCATGGTGAGCCAGGGGCCTTTCCCTGGCCTATAGGGTTACGATACAGCTGTATACACACTCACACATACACACACACACACACACACACACACACACACACACACACACACACACACACTCGCACACACACACACAGTCACAGACACATAGAGACACAGACACACACAGTCACACACACGCGCATACACAGACACAGACACACACACACACACACACACACACACACACACACACACACACACACACACACACACACACACACACACACACACACACACACACACACACACACACTCACTCTGTTTGGGCTGACCTGTCCTTCTGCACCCTGCCTGGGCGGGTTATTATCTATCTTGGTGGGCAGGACAGGGCTGGGAGATTGGCTTATTGATTACTGTTAGAAAGGCAGATCTCAGCAGACTGGAGAGGTCTCTATGTAGGGGAGGATGTCTGCACGGGTCACAGATAACAGGAAACAATAGGCACCAATGCCTAGAGTCAATTACAGATGATCCTCTAATTCCATGTCTATTATCCTCATACCGTATGGTTTCATTTGTGTTTACTTCTTACAAATCTGAATTCTAAACACATTTTTCGACTTCATTTTGAATACCAATTACTGTACCTTGGCCATGATTGAATATTGCACAAAACAGCCTCAGTTCCATGCTGCTGTACCTTTCCTTGTATAAGAAAGTATAGATATTTGAACAATAGGGAGCTGATAGTTTTAGCAGAGGGAACCACCTCCTGCCACTCTTCTCTATAAGCAGATTGGCTCAAAGCCAGAGTTCATTTCCCATAGAGACACATGCCTATGGGCACTGGGGTATTTGGGGGTGTAAACCCATATCATGTGTCACACATGTACACAAACACTGAAATCAAGATCAGTCTAGCGAACAGGAGATCTGCTCTCCAATTGGCTACTGTTGTAACCTAGGGGCTAACCTCAGTGATCTGCAACCAATCAGAGCAGATTATTGGGCTTGGTTCCCACCCTGTCACATTAGACACAGGTGGACATGAGAGAGAAATACGCTTGCACTGAAATCCAACAATTACCAGGAGCAGCCCTCACCTTAAAGGTTATTTCACACATAATAAACACCAACATTCCTCAATGATGAAGTGCTTATTGTGAGAGACTGGTGCTTAGGGAACAGGAGGTCTTCATTTGGACATTTCAAGGTGCATTTGCTTGGTATGCTACCTATGCTGCTTTCCCATGATGAAATGTCGGAGAGAAAAATTAAATAAGCTTGAGGCTGACCTTGAAAGGCTCCAAGATAACTTCTAAATCTCAATCAATTCTATGGTTTTGCCATCATAGTTTTCATATACTGAGTATATGTGACATTGTCTATAGTTTGATATCAAGTGTGACGTGATGGCTAAGGTCAGACCATAGAACAGTCTGTCTGGGTCAGACAGTGACAGTGAGATTAACAGAGACAGACCTCAGCCACAGTGCACTCCTGAGGAAGACGAACGTTGTACCTCCCAGAGTTAGAGCGCCGTCCCCTCTTCTGGACTGGAGATGTCTCCTTAACCCCGCTGACCACTCAGAGAGGGCAAACCTCTGGCTTGTTATTCTGTCTCCGCAAGTAGTAGACAAAAACAAACGGCTGTGATGAGTATCAGACATCCCTGAAAACACTCACAGTGGACGGCATACAATACGATAAGCCTCTAAAAGATGGATATCAGGGATGATAGTGCCTCTACACAGCAAGCACACTTCACGTTACAAATGATCATAAACTATTGCCAGAAGATAAAGATGAAGATTGGAGATGAGAATTGGACATGCATTCCTCGCGTGGAGCCTCAGTAGGCCTGAGAAAACACTCTCCATGTGGTAGGGATGATGTGTTTCTGAGAGGTCACTGTGTCTTCTAATCCCACTGTTTGGACAGGACTTTAACAATTACACTGATCTTAGCTCTCCAGGCTTCACAGAGGACGTTCAAACAGCACGCAGCATGACGGAACCACACAGAACCGCTTGGTCACATTTGTTAGGCATTAGACCCAATTCAGAACCCTACCCAGCCAACCAGGACCACACTATCCAAATATTTGGGGAAACTTTCCAATAACTCAGACTCTCGGGGAACATGCTGAATACGGTTGAGACCGTGTATTTGTTTAGAGAGAAGAGGGGAGGTCTTCAAACTGCTATCGTTGACGAATACTGTACGCCATTCAGGATGGAGATATTGGAGAGGGACAGACAGACAGACAACAGTAGCTGACCATGTTAATGTTCTCTGACCAAAAAAACGTTTGTCAATGGTGCTTATTGTTCAAACCAACACAGTCCCTAGCGTGCTTTTTCTCATTCAGACAATGTAATCGTACGCCTGTTACATGTTATGGCCTGGGGTTTGGACCTCTTCCAACAGAGGCTCTGTGGAGAAACACAGGCACTTGTGCCTCTCTCTCTTTTTTTCGGCTGGTTCCTCTCTATGTGTCTTTGTTAAGCTTTAACCTGTGTGTGTCTCTGTGGGTCTCTCTATCCCTCCCTCCCTCTCTGTCCCCTCTGCCCCGTCTGTCTCATCCAATCAGACTTCTTTGTGTTTGCCAGGTTGGCTTGGCAGCCAACCGATGGAGGAAGAAGCTCATGAATCTATTTCACTGTTTTCATTCGATGACAAAGGGAAGAAAAACACTGGGACCCTGTGAGTCTGCTTATTCATCTATTCATCCCTGGCCAGCGGCCGCCAGCCTTGCCCTAACCCAGCCTAACGGCTCACACCAGCTGATTGGTCCTGAAGGGAAAATCCCTTCGCAGAAAAATGAACTATTCTCTACTGTAACAGAGCCTATGACATCACTAGCTGTGGTTTTGTGGTCGGAATGGAAAACGAGAGCACAGAAAAGGGGTGAAAAATCGGCAGGAAGTAGAAAGTCAGCAATGTTTGGCCCGTGTGCTGAGAGGATTATTTAATTCAAATGTGTTGAGAGATCATTCCAAATAGTTTCCCTCCTAGCTACTTGACTTTTAGGGTTATTTAATGCATGTGTTTGTACTGAGGCAATCACTTGAAACCAAATACTTACATTCATATTGGCACATAATGGAGTGTACATAGTGCACAGAGTTCACTCATGTGGACACTCTGACTGACAGCAGTAGCTATGTAGCTATGAGAGGTA
>NC_139666.1:15013881-15016381 GCF_951799395.1 Argentina silus | reverse complement strand
ACCAACGTATTGTTGCATCTTCACCCCCTTCCGGATGGTTCTCGGTTTCTACCGCCGTATGAATCCCTCGCCGCGTTGTGAAAGAGCACCTTCAGAGCCGACGAGGGGACACGACTCTGAACTCTGCCTCCGCTCCTCAACACTTTCAGGGTAACACCGTTAATTGCACTCGGCTTGCTTTTTAATTAAATGACATAATCCTATTACAAGTAGAAATAGGATTAATTTGGCATCTGACTCTGGCTGCTGCATAATGAGGATGTGAGTGAGACTCTGGTGTGTGTCTGGTCCCCTGCTACCCTCCGTGCACCGGCAGAGATAGAGGCAGACGGAGGGGCCTCAGGGCTGGGGGAGCTCCTCTGAGACGGGGCTGTTACAGACAGAGAGAAGAGGGTCATGGTAGACTCTCCACGGAGCTCTGCTCCCTCTACAGCAGTCTAAAGGTGAGACACAATGACACACTACACGCATGACGGGATGAAACGACACACACACACACCCTCCATTGTCAAACCAACAATGGCTCATCAGCCAGGGGGGGATAATAGGACAAGGGCACAGGGGAACCACCCAGCCCTGGTTCAATCATTATGTAATTACAGCAATGTCACGTTAGTGTTTTGCTGCGCTGTTTACGTTGTTATGTGTTATGTTGGACAGGCTATCAGATTGATTACAACCTCCCAGGGTATCATGCTACAGCTAATGAAATGAGTCCACTGTTTGTTATTTCTATGACTGTGTTATGTGCTGAATAATCATAACAATGTTATTAATAGATCAACCCATGCTTGAGCCCTTGTCCTTGCTGGATGGACATTTCCTGTGGTAAGTACTGCTGCTGGCATCTCTGTCAGTCTGTTGGCCAGTGTGTGTGTGTGTCTGTGTGTATGTTCATGCATGCATGTGTGTGTGTGTGTGTGTGTGTGTGTGTGTGTGTGTGTGTGTGTGTGTGTGTGTGTGTGTGTGCTGTCAGTCAGAGGAGGGATAGCCAGTTGCAGGGTGGCCAGAGTTCAGAGGGCCTGACTCCTCTGTCTCTGTGGGCTCCACTCTGACAGCACAGACATGTGACAGCACCAGGAGGAGACAGCATTACTGACATTACCACCAAAAGAGTCTGTAGCATCTGCAGATGCATTTATTCAAATCATCTTTATTCATAAGATGGCAGTTATAATCTATGCAGGCAGGGTTAAAGTTACCAGTGCATCTAATGCAATGAAGGCAATGCGCACGGTGCAATCCCAATCTACTGTATTACAAACGTTGTTTAAAATAAGCGCTGTGAGGTGTCGTTTACAGTATGTGAAATGGCAAAGTTGATTTTAGAAACGCCTCTGTATTTATACGCTGTCAAAATGTCACCCCATGAGTCAACTGTATGTGTGGGCCTGAGGGATGGAGAGGGGCCAGAGAGGGGAGCTGATTCACAGGGCCACCGTCTCCCCCACACTGACCTCTGCATCTTCACTGGAGTGACGACACACTGAACTGTAGATACTGCACCACTATGACCTCCACATTCCCATCAGAGACCAGCTAGAGGCTACAGGCCGTCGAGGAGAAGGACACATACTTCATAAACAGCATTGAAATATCACATCCAATCTGGAATATGGTTCTCAAAGACACATTCTCACACTCATCGCAAAAGGCCTGGAACAATCACAATAAAATGTTGAATCATTCCAAGGCCTCGGCATGAGAATTGCAAAATACCTTATAAATTCTACTTTACATGCAGTAAACTCTCACAAATGCTTGTGTCAACACAACCACGGGCGGGCATATGGCATACCCTTGTGTGTCCATGTTGTGCTGATGATTTCTAGTAGCCTATAAAGCATGTGTCTGTCTTGGAGCAGCGTTCGTGTTTGTTTGTGTGTGTGTGTGTGTGTGTGTGTGTGTGTGTGTGTGTGTGTGTGTGTGTGTGTGTGTGTGTGTGTGTGTGTGTGTGTGTCTGTGTGTGTGTGTGTGTGTGTGTGTGTGTGTGTGTGTGTGTGTGTGTGTGTGTGTGTATGTCTGTGTGTCTGTGTGTGTGTGTGTGTGTGTGTGTGTGTTCAATATGCCCTTCTTGGAGCTGTGTTCAGCTGGAGAGTCTCTCTCTCTCTCTTGGAGCTGAGAGGAGGGCAAGGGACGCTGTGTTTTCGCACATGCTCATTAAGCCCGGGCCCGCCGAGGAATCAAAGGAGAGAGGATTAGAGTTGTCTGCAGTCCAAAGGCGATAGGAGGAGAGAGGAGACGCGCCGCGCTGTGTTTGCTTTTGCACAGCGGATGTAAGCAGATAAAAGCTAGCATTAAAGGCGGACAAACTTTTCTTCTCTCTGTCTCTGTGTTTTTATGAGTCACTTATGAGTCTAATTCTAGATCCAGATAATGAAGCCGTGAAAAGAAAATGAGAGGCGTTTGAATCTGCAGGCCATTTGAGTCGCCAAACTTCAAAGTGCAACTTTAAAAGCATGTAGATAGTCACAGGGATAATTATGCTGCCACATTTTTC
>NC_139666.1:14956381-15008881 GCF_951799395.1 Argentina silus | reverse complement strand
TGGTGTTTGAAGTTGTGCCAGGCCAGGCCGGACCGGACCGATCCGAGCGGTGGGGGATTCTGGAGCAGCCCAAAGCCCAACAGCCGGGCCTGAGCTAAACCCGCTAACTGCTGCCAATATAATACTCATGCATATCAATAGCAACACACATAAACATGTCTTACAATTGGCTTAAGTCAACATGTTCATTGTACTAATTACAGTACAATTCTATGAACAACATTCTGAACATGCATACACCCAATGAGTCAATAATCGTAGCCAACATTGCAACTTGATAAGTTTAGTTTAGTCTGTTTAGTTTATTAGGAACCCCATTAGCTGTTGCTAATGCAGCAACTACTCTTCCTGGGGTCCACACTTAACATAAAACACATGACAAAGTACAGAACAGTTATAGACAAATTGTAGACAACAGTCACGTAGATTAAAACAAAGAATACTACATTAAATTAAAATAAAATAAACAAACATTGTCAGAAATCAAGAGACAATAAAAGGAGGAGAGGCACTCTGAAATAAGATGTTTCTTAAGATTTATTTTTAAATTGGTCTTGCCGTTTGGTTGAGTAATCAGTTGTGGCACATTATTCGATGTTGACATGGTTCTGTGTGCCACATACAATTAGTTTTGGGTTTGGGTATAGTGAAGAAACCCATAGTTTCTGAAGTGTATGCAAATTGATTACAAACAATTGGGATTTGTTAACACACAAATATTTCTCATGAAGACCAGAAGAGAAGCAGTGGATCTCTCCTCAACTTTTAACCAAGAAAGACTAGCATGCATGATGTTGATGTATCTCTATATGTGTATTGAAGGGCTAGGCCTGCTACTCTGTCTTGAGCCAGTTGAAGCTTTGCTCAATCTTTTTTTGTTGTTGTACCTGACCATACTACTGGACAGTATTCTAGATGTAAGAGCCTGAATGACTTGTACAGTTGAGCATGGTGTTAAAAACTCTGAACATCTTTTTTTTTTTTTTTAAACAGACCTCTCCCCATACAACAATTTTATCAATATGATTTCACCATTAGAGTTGATTATCCAACGTTACTCCAAGGAGTTTAGTTTCATCAACCGTCTCAATGGTCACACCCTCAAATCAATGCTCTAGGACCGTTTTAGATGTATTTAACACAAGCTTATTACTAGTCAGCCATTCTGATACTGACTGTGACTCAGAGTCTCAGTGATCTCACTAGCTGTTGCTGACATGTAGAATGTGGAATCATCAGCATGCTAGTCATTCTACCCTTTTGTACAGCAAGTCATTTGTGAAGTTTGAAAAAAGTAACTGCCTTGTGGGACACCGCACTGTATATATCTGATGTCAGAGAAGCTCCCATTTAAAAAAAATAATAATTAAAAAAAGAGTTCTATTCGATAAGTAACTTTTAAACCATGTGATGGCAGAAGATGTCATGACAGATGAATTTTTCCAACAAACTATGATCATTAACATCAAAGGCTGCACTGGAATCGAACCATACAACTCCAACATCCATCTTATTATCGATTTCTTTGAACAGAAAATAATGCTACCAATGCTTATGTTATGGAAAAAACCTGCCCAGATGTCTGTGTCTCAGGCGGGGGGCTGGTGGCCCCTTTCTCCTCCATGTTACCCCTCAGTATTAAAGGATCCAATTATCCTGTTGACATGAGGGTAGGGTTTACCTCTGCTGATTCAACTGTCACAGTGTATATTTGTTCCATCACACACAATAGAAAGACAAATAATATTCTCAAGATGTCTAATTTATTCCTGACATTAACCCGTAGCATAAAACCCTAATTTATTTTTTTATGGTAGCAGATGTTAGGCATCTAAAATGTACTGCACCACGTGTCCCGTGCCTGATGTCTGTATCAGCGGGCAGGCAGTACTAATCTCCCTCTGAATGAGCATGTGCATGGATGGATTGATCTGGTCTGACTACTGGGGTCAGGGGCCAATCTGAGGTCATGGGGGGGGTCAACCTTGTTGTCCAATAAAACCAGCATGACCCCCAGACTGGACCCGCCTGGTCTCCTGGCAACAAGCACCACCTCCTGGAGCCAGAGAATTTCAATCACGTCCCCATTAGAACCTGCTGAGTTCCATTCTCTTTCCATCAGGTTCCATTCATGTTATCCTCCAACTGGGCTCAAATGAATTAATCAGAACAATAGGAGGTTAATAACGTATTAACCATTGTTGACATGCAATCCAATTAAATCAAAGCTACAATTTGTACGATTTACACATTCAAATGGCCAAAATGTCTGATGATATATCTGTATGAAAATCAAAGAGGGGAAAGTGGGGGGTTTTTTCGATATAATTTGAAGCGGTAATAATTTACCGCATACAATGCAAACTTTTCCATTGTATGCACCCGCTTTCTGATTTATTTATTGAACCTCTTGTTCTCAAAAGGCCTAAATACTGGAACATTATTCGCAAATAATGGGTTTCCAGTCAATAAACTAGTTTTATCATTCAATAAACATATTCTTCAATAATTGCAGGTTATTTTTCTCGTTGTTGAAACTCTCCATGAACAAAATTGTACGAGGAAATAAAGACGTAGAAATTACATTTCAATCAATTATGAAACCAAATGTGAAAGCCCAATACAATAAGCACCAAAATGCAATGTAGGAAAACTAGGGTAATGGTTATCTATTGTTATAGATATCAGACAACATGTGTAACATTACATATGACCTAGAATATTTACATCCAGTATAAGGCCATTTCTAAATGCATAGGCTACATTGAAGAAAAGTTCCACAATGAAGAGAAAAGCCTACAATGAATAAAATGGCATCAAACCAAGTTATGTGTGTGTGGAAATACTGTACTGCATGTGTGTATTCTATGACAGTAATTAATGACTGAAACGCCACTGAACTTAAGTTGACCTTGTTGGATCCAAGGCCAATAGCCTCAATTACAGACAAGGGGACATTAAACAAATGTAATGCCACGGGATTGTCTCGCTTATGTGTTTTCAAGCAATTCAAAGAAGGCATTACATTATAATAACGTATGGCTTGGTATCTAATAATGTCAAGTGAACTACAAAGGAGTGAAAATAATGAAGAGCCACCCATTCCTGGATTACATGCTTAAATAAATCCAATCAGCGTGCTTACAGTGTAATAGGAACCCACAGAAAAATCTATAGTTACAGCACCGTCCAATAAAAATGTCTGCTTAGCCTTCCATGTAACTCTGTTAAATCTATTAAATCCGCCAGCTTCTTTAACAAACTCTAAAGTAATGCAGTGAGTACAAATGAAAAATAACAGACACTTGTGGAAATTCATCTTACACCTATTAAATGGACATTGAAATATACTATAAATCATCTAACTGCATTTCTCGTTAAAAAAAAATATGCTGAACTAAGAGGCAGATCTGAAACCAGATGTATTGTTTCAATCATAATTCCATTCCGTGGGTCATACCTCCTTAACTGTGACGTACTGAGAGGGAGAGGGGTGACGTGTTCACCCCTAAGCTAACCCCTGTGTGCACCCCTATTCCAGTCGTACCCAGTAAATCATTAGTCTTTGTAGTTGTAATGAAGGTCCACCACCCCCCTGTCAGCCAGACACACAGGGACAGGCCCCATCCAGTCATCTGGCCTCTACGCTCTCCCTTCTGTACCCTGCCCCTGCCCCTGGCCTCTCCCCTCTCCCCTCTCCCCTCTCCCCTACCAGACTCTTATTAGGATATGATTGGGTGATATGCATTAATAGGAGAGGGGGGGGTCCCATTGACAGTAGCATATTGCCTCACCCCCCACGCAACAGTAACACTGGGTGCCAAACCACACCCTGGGGTCCGCCAACAACACCCTTAGTAGCCCCTAGCCTGAGCCTAGAGCTTCCCTTCGCTGGCTAGGTCTCCAGGGTGTCGTGTCCACCCTCATCCATCGCTGGGTCATGACACTAATGACAGTAATGTGTTTCAAGTGGTTCACACAGAGACGATCCCAGCAGCATAGCCAGCCCCCTGCTGCCCTGTCGCCTCCACTGCAGTAAATAAGAGCATTCCCCCCCAGTAGACTCCACAGGACAGTAGAGCACACAGTACAAACACACACACACACACACACACACACACACACACACACACACACACACACACACACACACACACACACACACACACACACACACAGAGGAAGGAAGAAAGAGAGATCATTTGAAATGTGTCGGTTTGTTATAGACAAATAATATGTTTCATTTGACCTAATTGCGAGCTGCAGTGTTCCAAACTGGCTTTGAATCCCAATAAGTGCCGTGTCATCTTTGCATACTGTTACATTCTATGTTGCACACTGTGTACACTTTTTGGATGGGGTAAATGTTCCGTACCTCTGATTGTTGACTTTGACTGACATTTCACAAAATCAGTGTTTGACTGACATTTCTCCAAATCAGTGTTGATATTGATTATTCATCAAGTAGTTTCACTCACTGTCATCACAGTCTGTCCTATTGAGAATAAGAGCAGGAAGAACAGTGTGGCATGCATCGATTGTGAATGCTGTTTGTGTTGTGTGTAAATCTCAGTAATTGGGCCAGCTCTCCCTCTGAGCCCTGGAGGTAGAAAAACTCAACCTGCCATTTCACACTCCTCCACGCTGTCTTCATTCAATCCGTCACACACCTCCTGTGTGTGTGTGTCTGTGTGTGTGTGTGTTTGTGTGTGTGTGTGTGTGTGTGTGTGTGTGTGTGTGTGTGTGTGTGTGTGCACATGTGTGTGTGTGTTTGTGTGTGTGTGTGTGCGTGTGCATGTGTGTGTGTGTGTGTTGTGTGAATTTCTCATAATGAAGCCATATGGCCTGTCTGTTAGTATGCGAGGTGCCAGAACTGGGAGCTGTGTGTGCTGGCTGAGAGCGGTGTGTTGAGACGTGAGCGGCATTCTCAGTCATACCCCAGGCTCCCTCTCCTCTCCTCTCCTCTGCTCTGCTCTTCTCTTCTCTCCTCTCCTCTCCTCTCCTCTCCTCTCCTCTCCTCTCCTCTCCTCTCCTCTCTTCTCCTCTCCTCTCCTCTCCTCTCCTCTCCTCTCCTCTGCTCTTCTCTTCTCTTCTCTTCTCTTCTCTCCTGTCCTCTCCTCTCCTCTCCTCTCCTCTACACTCTCGCTGATTCTAGCTGTTACAGCGGCCCTCACTACCCCTCAGCATATTAGGCTTGTTGTTCTTATCACCACTTTCCCTGTCCCAATAAGATTAAATCGTGTGAAACGCTCTTCTCCACGTGTTCCTGGGAAGCCTGTGAGAGACGGAGCGGATTTGGAGAGGAAACTGTGGCCTGACCTAAATTCACATGTTGGGAGAGAATCTAAATGACGGCACATGAAGGGGAGACGGGGGGCTACGCGGCCTGAGGGAACCATGTTGAATAAAGAGAGGAGAGAGAGAGGAGACAGGTTGGTAAACCATTCAGGAGTCTCCCTCCAACAGCAAGACAAAATTAGACCGATACATCCATAGAGAAGAATATCCCTAACTGTCGGCACATTTCAGAAAAAGAAACTAACGTTATATTGTATTTGATTAAAACTGTATCAGTGAAAAAAACTGTGGAAAAAACAATCTACTCTACCAACCACCCTCATGAATGTACTTTACTGTCTTAAGTTTCTGACACACACCACACATGATGGAAAGCCCCACTCAGTGATTTCTACGTAAATACCAGATCACCAACAAAATACAAACAATGGAGGAAATACTTACAAATAGCACTTGATTTCAATGACATATCTATATTTCTCAAGGAATGACATTCCATGAGAGCTGCATAAACCTACTTTATCAAACATAATTTGGAGGCATACTGTAAATAATTTGTTTACAAAGTGTCCTATGACAACAAAAACAATTGAGTAATAGGTTGTGTTGTTTATGGCTATGATACAAGGTCAGAACATTATTGTACTGTCATTGAGACACATATCTGGAAGTTACATTCGTCATTCATCAAGGGGTACTGTGTTTCATTTTTGGTAATCTGAAAATATTGCTGACAAAAAAATACAAATAAACAGAGGAAATAATAAAAAAAACTTTAACATGAGAACTGAAAACAAATTTTAACAACAATGACCATGAGTGAGATACATAAGCATAATCTGTCACTATCCAAAAAAATATTGCTATAATTAATTAATATAATTAATGAAATAGGTGGTCATTGAGAAAATTATGAATTAAACTTGTAAAACGTGTAAACACTTGTGTTTCATATAAGAACAGACTGGATATGGACAGATCAATACCTAGTTTAACATCTGGTTTCCCTACATTTGTGATTGACCTGTTGCAGTGTGACACAGCCACCCAGTCATGCATCTAAAATAATATATTATATATATATATATATATATATATATATATATATATATATATATATATATATATATATATATTTCTAATGTACTCTATTTGGAACAAACCACAGAAAATTCTGCTAATTACCCCCAAGCCTCAAATATTTAAAGACTAGAATCCACAATTTTACCGAAGACTTACATGCAAATTACAGAGGTTAGTGTAGTTAATAAGTAAACAAAGAACAAGATGTTTCTGTAAACCATTTGTTCCAAAACCATTTCAATGAAATAATAACAAAGGAATAGGAATGAACTACAAAATGTTGGCAAATGGATGATACAATTCTACTAACATAAGAATACACTGACATTGAGAAATCATTTAATACATTCTAATTTCACTTTATTTCTGGAAAAGGGCATATTTTTCTTCATGCTATTTCAAAATGTTAAGAAATTAATTCCATGAAAAATACAAATGTAGATCCAATATGAAAATATATGAAAAATACAAATGTAGGCTACAGTCTTCACATTGTGCCTACAGCATTACTAACCCTAACCCTAACCCTAACCCTAATGTAGGCTACAGTCTTCACATTGTGCCTACAGCATTACTAACCCTAACCCTAACCCTAACCCTAATGTAGGCTACAGTCTTCACATTGTGCCTACAGCATTACTAACCCTAACCCTAACCCTAACCCTAACCCTAACCCTAACCCTAATGTAGGCTACAGTCTTCACATTGTGCCTACAGCATTACTAACCCTAACCCTAACCCTAACCCTAACCCTAATGTAGGCTACAGTCTTCACATTGTGCCTACAGCATTACTAACCCTAACCCTAACCCTAACCCTAATGTAGGCTACAGTCTTCACATTGTGCCTACAGCATTACTTTCAAGACATGCAACAATTATTTTGTGTACTTTGGCCAGTTCATTGTATTTGTTTGTTTGCTCCATAGCCAGATAAAAGGGAACACATCATTCTCTCCCCAGGGCTCTAATCTCTCTATTTGGCATACTGTACACTACGCCCTAAAAACCAGGAGAGGAGGAGGAGACTCACGGATGGGCATGGGAGGACGACACACCACGTCTGTTGTTACAGGGACAGAGGAGGATCACTCAGCTGTGGTGGGTGGGTGTGTGTGTGTGTGTGTGTGTGTGTGTGTGTGTGTGTGTGTGTGTGTGTGTGTGTGTGTGTGTGTGTGTGTGTGTGTGTGTGTGTGTGTGTGTGTGTGTGTGTGTGTGTGAAATCAGACAAGAGGGTGGCATGAGGCAGGGGCGTGTCTCTGTGTGCCAGCGTTCCCGTATGTAGGATGGCAGCACCTTGCGTGATCAGAACAAAGCAAGAGAGCATGACAGAAAATCCCTCAATGCCCTGCCTTTAAAAATGCAGGAGCCCAACGCACGCACAAGCAAGTAAGGTAAATGTATAAATTATGGACCAAAAAAGTCTGAAGCCGGCTTCAAAGGAAGGAGAGATCCCCCACATGAGGCTGCAAACTTTATTGCATGTGAAGGGGAGAACAGAGACACACAAGCTGAGTGGCTGAAGCTGTAAGGCGCTACCTCTCTAGTTTGTTCATACTGCGTGGCCAGATAAGACATCATCATTCCAGTAGAAAACTAATCAGACCGTGCCTGAAGAGAGTGTATTGAAACACGTACTTCACAGATTAAGGAAGAAATGCTGCGTAATGATTTCACAAGTGTTTTAGTGTTTTATCTGAAAGACAAACACTAACACTCCTCTCTTTCAAGCTTCAATAATAATCCATTTTAAAGATAATACAAAAGTACAATTTTCTGATACTTTATTTTTTAAATATTTGTTTTTATAAAAGTCCAGTCTGAATAATGTCATTGAGAATAAAAGGTTAAAAGGGATATAATATTTGTTCTTTCTTTTTCATTTACTCTGGCATTTTTTGTTTAGGAAAGTACAGTTAGCTAACAAGCTAACATGAAACTAACATGAAGTCTCTTGGCATGTGGACTGAATGCAGTAAACATCATTTTAAATGCATATTGTATAGTGCCTGTGTTTTTTTTCTGTAAGTGTGTGTCTCTACATCCGGCAGACTTCCTTGAGACCTCCTTAAACTGTGCAGGAAGGCATGACTAACGTGACCACGTGAGTCGCGGCCCAACGCGACGCCATCACCGTTGAGAGAGAGACATCGCCACACTCAGACAGACCCCATACAGACCATAATGATCCACAGACCGGTTTCTCTGGCAACAACACAGCGGGGGGGGGTAGATCTATGTAATTTAGATGCTGTGTCACATAGGTACAGTATATGTGAGGGGCTCTGGTATGCAGAGAGCAGAGCACCACCATCAGTACTGCTTCCCGCAGGGGGACAGACTGTCTCCACAATCCGTCTGCTTCCAGCAGGTAGACTATGCCATAGATTCCACATCAACACTAATAGAAACATCTCCCCTACTGTTTCTGTCTATAGGACTACAGTTTTCCCCTCCCATTTTATAGGTGCAAGTTGCAAAATATTTGTTTGATACGAAAGGTGTTGAATTATTCATGGATTATTTAATAATGCAGCAAAGTTGGGGGAGTTTGGACTCAAAAGCATGCTGGTGAAAACTGCTGTGCCTGCCTGCCTGCCTGCCTGCCTGCCTGCCTGCCTGACTGCCTGCCTGCCTGCCTGCCTGCCTGCCTGGCTGCCTGCCTGCCTGGCTGGCTGCTCTCTTCACCAGTTGCCGTACGTGCTGTACATCTCTGCTCGTGCAAACTCACTCAAAGTGGCAGAAATACACTGTGTTCCTCATAGACACTGGCCAGTGCCACAGTCTCCTCTTTAAGGAGGTCAGCATGCTGTACAGTATGAATGTATATTGCCCTCTAAACATGCCTCTCAATGGCCACGCTGTAGTATTGGCTTATATAGGACAGATACAGATCATCATTGGGTGGGGGGAGAACATTGATAACTGACTTATTTCACTTCCAGATGACTGGGGTTTCTCTGGGAATTGTGTATCTCGGCAACACAAGGCGTGTGGTGTGTTTATATTAATCTTGGAATCCTGCTGATGTGTGTTTGACGCCCAGACAGCATTATCATCTGAAAACAGCCGCACTTGTCACCCGAACAGAGAAGGCTCTGGAAAAGCAGGACTAAAGCTGGGAGTGTGATATAACACACAGTTACAATCACACATAGCAATTGCACACACACACACACACACACACACACACACACACACACACACACACACACACACACACACACACACACACACACACACACACACACACACACTGTAGCCCGCTGAGCTCAGTTTAGGTGAGTCACAGCGTCTTAAAGAGGCAGTAGGTGGGTTTGATGCCCATTCCAAACAGAGAGACACCATGCATCTGTGAGTGTGTGAGGAGTGTGAACCGCGGTGCTGTAAGGCTAGAATTATCCCTCATCCGTCATGGAGGCTGCTGCAGGGTCAAACACAGTACTGTAGCAAATATCACACAGCTTTACATTCGCCGTGGTGCATCTCTGAACAGTCTAAACACTGTTGTAAGAAAATGAGAAATCACGATGTCTAATTAGAACTCCTCTCTCAGTGCTTTGATGGAATTAGCTTTTCTATTGCATAACCTTCCAAAAATGAGCACTGCACCGCATATGGAATCATTTGTCCTATTTAGCAAAAACAATGGTCAATTTCCTAGTGCTGTAGAAGTTACGTAAAAATGCAAAAAAAATATATATTTTGAATCCAGTTTATATAACCAAAATTTTGCCTTATTGTTGCATTTGTTTCCCCCTGTGGAAGGTTGTCTGGGAGTGTGTTGCCTACAGATATACTTCACACTGTAGGCTTATATCCCACAGATCAGCAGTCAGCTCCGCCGTAGGCTACCCCACACTGAGAGAGAGAGAAACACGGTTCATCAGGCCAGTTTAAATATAGAACTGTTACTAAAGCCTGCAAACACAAAACGCTGGTCCATGCAACTAAATATACACGCTAGGGTTTACAGAAAAATACAACTACTTTTCTTTTTCTTCCAGGCAGTTCTAGGGAATAGGCATGGGCTTTTACTGATTGAAACAAGCGTGCAATTTAAATATGCACACAATCTAAATCTGACACAAACAGCAATATTACTGAATATTCCTAAAAATCTAATAATGATACTGTCCTTTAGAGATGACCTCAATTTGAAAAGAGTTAAGAACATAAACAAGAGATAAGAACATAAACATGATTCCATGGTTTCATGGAGTCATTCAATGATTAAATGAATTGCAACAAATATCAAGAAAATACCGTAACAAAATGCTTTCTTTATACTAAAACAGCAGCCAGAGAGCCTCTATTCACCAGAGAGCTGAAGTGAATGTCATAGTATGAGAATAATACATTGAAGTTGTGAATACATGGAATGTTCTACACTCTATCATATGAATCTACTGTAGAGTAACAAAATACATGATTTGCCCAGAATATCATTTCCATGTCCAATATAGGGTCATAAAGATATTTGTCTCAGTACACTTAGTGCGGCAGGAGATGATATTTTGCTAGGCGACCCGCTGTAAATATAGCATCATGGTGACTGGGATCGGCACACTTGCTGGCTGAGTTCACACACACATGGACACACACACACACACACACACACACACACACACACATACACACACACACATACTTGCTGGCTGAGACAGTCCCTCCCTAGGGTTCTGACTATAGCTCTGGAGCCAGGAGCAATCCTGCTGACATGCTAGTGCAGAGCCAATAGAGGAAAGACCATTATCTACACAGTATCCCCTATCAGATCCCTAAAAAAACAACTACTGTATCCCCTACGGTGATGACTTACTAGGGACCGTACATGTGGTCACTACACCATGAGGCTAGATGACTGGTGAATTTCTGTATGTATTATATAATCTGTAAAATAGTGTGATTGTTATCAAGCTAAGCCACAGGACAGAATGTAAACAATGACATGTTCTACAGAGGTTGTGCAACAATTCATCATATAATTTATAGTTTATAGTTAGTTTATATGATATAGTTTATATATTATTAAAGAAAAAGAAAAAATATTTCGGTATAGGTGTGATATGCTTGGGTGTGGTAATATGATCCATAACAACTAACAATTTTGTAGATATGAGACCAAGATAAAACAATCCGTGTCAGTGCTGCTGCTGCTGCTGCTGATGGATGTTTGCTGAGGAAGTGTTTACTGTACATAGAGCAACACGGCTGCTAGTCTCCAATTTCTCACCTTACGTGTTACCTCACAGCTCTGCAGGGGATGACACAGCACTTGAGCACGACCAATCAGATACCTAGGATGCTAACCCTACGCTGATGGAGAGACTGGCCCCCCCAGAGAGA
Organism: Argentina silus; assembly: GCF_951799395.1. Taxonomy (NCBI): domain Eukaryota; kingdom Metazoa; phylum Chordata; class Actinopteri; order Argentiniformes; family Argentinidae; genus Argentina; species Argentina silus. The sequence continues at coordinate 14,997,152 of NC_139666.1, read as the reverse complement.
GAGAGAGAGAGAGAGAGAGAGAGAGAAAGCGAGAGAGACAGAGAGGAGGGGGGGGGGGAGGGGGTGGTCATAAAGGGGTTAAGTCTGTCTGGCTCTCCCTCCTTCCCCTCCACCAGAGAGAGAGAGAGAGAGAGAGAGGCTGGAGGCGGGAGCTTCCATTTCCTCTGGCTAAGTGGGGGGGACGGGTACGCCTCGGAGCGTGCCTAATCCAAGAGGACAGTTCCTGCTTATTATAGAACCAGTGCGGATAATAAAATCTGAATCAAACTGCCAGCTGAGAGCCACGAAAGAGCCTCCTCTTCTTCAATTTTTAAAGTTATGGAAGCACTTGACACTGAGGTGGATCAAATATCACTAGTTTGCGTGCAAATACTTACTTAGCGAGCCAGCGCGGCCCAAATCTGGGCAGCAGACCTGCAGGTGAGTAGCAGAGCAACAGCTAATTACACTGCCTAGCCCCCCCCCCCCCCTTGTCTCCCCCCCCCTGTCTCCCCCGCACTCACCAACCGACACAATCGGCCCCCTAAGTGGTCACGGCTGATTTAGTTCGATTACTTTTCAGAGGGGCAGGCGCTATGACAAATTCATGTTTTGGCTCTAGGAAACTGGTAGCGATCACAGAACCACCAAAACACCCAAACAGACGGGAGAGAGAAGGCACTCTGCAGCAGGGTGAGAGCTGCGGGAGGCCGAGAGCTCGGAGCTAAGTGCAGGCAGGCACCAGCCGCAGGCAGGGCTGGAAGAGACAGAGAGAGGGAGGGAGGGAGAGAGAGAGCACGGCACTGCCTGGTCGCTCATTTTGCCAGCCAGCCTGCCTGCCTGGCTGCCTGTAGGACAGCCATCTGTGTGCCCCTGTAGCATCCCCATCTGTAGTGCTTAGTCACACTCACCTGGGTGTTTGATCTCTGTCCCACGTGTTCACCTGCTTTAATGACCACTCACTTATCCACCTGCCTGCTTGGAATACATACTGTGCTTTTATGAGAAATATGAAATAGTTTGAGAAAGACACCATGTACCTGGTGTCACAAACATGCACAGATGAATGCACGCACGCATGCACACATGCACACATGCACGCACATATGAACACACGCAAGCACACACGCACATATGAAAGCAGGCACGCACGCATGCACGCACGCACACACACACACACACACACACTTGCATAATGCATGGCAGACCACTCCAGTTAGAGACAGGCACCAGATCCCGCCTCCCACCCTCCTCCCGCCCCCTCTTCTCCTCAGTCAAGCCCTTCCCCTTTCGCCTTTCCCTCCACCTACCCGCCAACTCTGCCTCACCCTCCTCCCCGGTCTCTCCCCTGTCTCACACGCCCCTCTCCTCTTCCTCCCCCTTTCCTCCTTCCCCTCCCCTCTCTGTAATATTAAAGGAGTGCCTCAGTGAGGGAGCCAGCCCCAGGCTGTGAGATTGAAAGGTGTCTGAGGGTCTGACCATCTGTGCTCGGCTGTGCAGGTGCTTGGACAGGTATTACAGCTCTCTTCCTCAAACTGATCAGAATAACTCTCTGATCAGAATAACTCTCTGATCAGAATAACCACTACAAGCATGGAATTGGATGTGTATCATGGATGTTTATGATAGCATGTTGCTGACTGCCATCAGCAAGCCGTGCGCCTACATGAACCAATAACATAATGATGTACAAGCAGTTCACTAATGGTTAAAAACAGTTTTATGACGGTTTCTAAGAAGTTTATAAGCTGGCCTACTTCTACAATGTTAATTCAAGCACACTATTACAGATTCTACCTCAAACCCAGTCTGTGAAATAATTGAGTGAGCAGCCATTTAAAAAAAAAGCATCTTACTGCGTTAATTTGCGGGAGGTGTCGTCCCTTCCTCCTCCCCTTCCTCAGAAGCTGGGGTCAGGATGAGGAACCTCTCTCATACTGTCTCCTCACAGCTATAATTTCAGACCCTGTGATGACGGCTGGGTCTCACAGCATGGAGCAGCATGACAGCTTAATGACTGAGCTGACGAGTGAGTGGCAGAGGAGGAGGAGGAGGAGGACAAGGAGGAGGAGGAGGAGGAAGAGGAGGAGGAGAGGATAGGAGAGAAAGAGGAGAGACAGAGAGTGGAGTTGGGCATGCAAGCGGCTCAACTAGTGTCTCTGCACGCACACAGAAAGATCTGTGTGTTCTGAGCGTGCACACACATAGAGGTGTGTGTTAATTACTGTAATAGAGGATTTCAGGGCACCTGTCACTGACCCCCCCCCCCCCCCCCCCCCCAAGGTGGTACAAACAATAGCTGATGATGCAGATGCTGGAACGCGATGGGAGAACGATCACGGAGGGAGGAGAGAGAGAGAGGGGTGAGCGAGAGAGGAGAGAGAAGGGAGGGAGGGAGGAGGGAAGAGGAGAGAGGGAACAAGTGTCTCATCAGGACGACAGGTAGAAGAGAGAGATAATTACACGTCACTGAGTGGAGGACAATCTGAGAATGTTGAAAATGAGAGAAGACACCTCTTTATGACAGCAGACCTCTCTGATTATCATTCATTGGAACTGATGTTTGATGTACCAGTTGGCGAGGGACACGGGTTCTAACCGGCCAGAACATAGCGGGGATGTGTAATAGTATGTTCTCTAGAACAGAAGCATTGGGCGAGACATACTCTGATTACATTGTGAGAGATCATTGAACTGAAAACGTCTGAGGCAGAGCCAAACTCATTTTTAGATCACTGAGAATGATTTCAATCAGTATTCAGATGGCATTTTTTTCGGGATTCATTTTGGGGGGAACTTTTAATGTGTTTCAAAGTCCCCATCAATTAAATTCATAGAGGACAACCGCTGAATAATTGAGTAGTTTGAAAACAGGACAGAGATGCCAGTATCCTGATGCTCAGTTCAGACACAGTCTGTTTACTCCTCAGAGCCTCGGTGACCTGTAATAACACCCAGAGAACTCCGGATCCCAGCAGCCCCGAGATCTCTATCATCCAGCCGCCGTGCCGAGCCGTGTCCTGCTCCCTAATCAAAGCAGATGTGATAAGTGAATTATCCGTCTCCTCTGATCTTCTTCTATGATAAAGCAGCGGTTGCCTCTCTCTCCGGGGCACAATCCAACTCTACTGAACCGCTACCGTTGGTGGAGCTGCTGCGTCTGAAGCCCACATCTCTCCATCAGATCTCTAACAGCAGTGTTTACAGGGAGGAAGAGGAGATCGGACAATCAGACCACAGAGTCAATTGGTTGTTACGAGGCATGTGGACGCTGCCAGCCATAACAGTATCACGGTTGTGGAGTGGAATGTGTCTGAAACAGAGCACAATAACAAAGAGGGGGGTCAGAGGTCATACAGCAGAGCAGCAGACTGTACAGGGAACCGCAGAGCACTACGAGAAAAGTAGTTCCATTCACTCTCCAACAACTTCCATCCTTTGAATCTACTCAGAGGGTTAACAGTCAAAGTAGGCTTAATTGAAACTTAACTCTGTAAGCTTGAGAAAGGCAGTTCACAAATTGATTATTGCAGCCATCTACAAACAACCCCCCCCCCCCCCCCCCCCCCCCCCCCATCCCCACCCCTGCCACCGCCCCCCACCCCGAAACAGAGGTGCGGTATGTGATAATAGATATCAGGTCAATTTAGCATCAATGATTAAATATCCCCAGAGGGGGCTTTGTGAAACCCTGGAGAATGTAACCTTTTTTATTTATGTCATCCAGTGTTCGTTTTCAACAGGCTGGGGAGGAAGAAAGAAGTGAGGAGAAAGAGTAGAGCCGGAAGGTGAACTTGAAGGAGATTAGTCTAATTTGCAGCAAACAGCACAGGGAGAAAGAGAGAGGGGGGGGGGTGGGGGGGTTGGGTTTATCACGCCATGAAAGGGAACTTTAAACAAGCTGAGATATGGAGCAGAATTAAGGAGTTATTAATTGCATAGGCATATTAAAAGCACCTCGGAAAGTGACCTCCTCTAATGTGGGGAATGCAAAAGGAGAAAAAAGCTATGTGTTAATCTTCTCAGCAGCGCTTAGATAAATGTCAAGAGTATCTATCACCTCAATTAACCAGTCAGAGAGAGCTGTCAGGCCCTAACTGCTGATGCTGACGGGACGCTGAAGCTGGGGCTGTGTGTATGTGTGTGTGTGTGTGTGTGTGTGTGTGTGTGTGTGTGTGTGTGTGTGTGTGTGTGTGTGTGTGTGTGTGTGTGCGTGTGTGTGTGTGTGTGTGTGTGTAAGTGGTGTGAGGTGCTTTACTGAATGCTCTCCATCATAAACACACACACACACCACACACACACACACACACACACACACACACACACACACACACACACACACACACACACACACACACACACACACACACACACACACACACACCCTTACTCAGGCAGGACAGTCTAAAGAGAAAGAAACACTCTGATCTATTAAGAAGCAGCTTCAACACAACTGTGCCTCCCCTTCTACTCCTTTTTTTCCCCATCCTCCCCCTCTCTCCTTTGATCATAGACCTAAACAGATACAGGCTTTGCAAAACTAGCCACCTCTCAGTGCTTTGGTCTGCTGCCTTCTGCTCCAGCTCTAATACCCTCTATAAGAAGAGTTTCTTAAGCATATAATATCCAGTATAATAACATTAGCTCATAGGGAGAGATGTCCTGTCAGCTTCAGCTTTGCAACTATGTCCAGGCTGGCCTTGGAGTCTGGCACCACTGCCTGATCTGTCCTTGATTCAACCCAAAATGACTCAGCAAAAAGAATACTTAGCCTGCTGTTATGTTTACAATGCTAATGATAAAATGTTAACCAGACAGGTGTTTTTGGGAAGAGTTAGAGTGAACTAAATCATGCCATCTATTTTTGACTGTGGGAATATTCCCTTCTCCTCCACTTTGACAGAGGTAGCATGGGGAACATGGAAGAATTTAAATTGTTATTTGGCCGTTTTCTCGAACACTCTCTTCAAAGGGCTCCAATGACACATTGAAGTATGCTAACAGTAAAATAATAGTGAGCGTACAGAGGCATGACACTGTCTATCAGTGCTGCTGTGTGCTCGCGTCCACGCTGCATTGCTGAGCTACTGATCAAAACACTTGACTGCAGATGTTGCATTGATGTTCCACTTAATCATAGGCTTCCAGGAGGGGCTCTCTCAAAATACCATAATATTATACACTACTAGTATTACGTGAAGAACGATCAGAATGTGTTTTTAAGACACAGCTGGTTTCAATCCTGACAGTGTTAACTAAATCCTCAGTGATTAAGTGTGATGGTAAGTTGCCTCTCAGAAGAAAGTGTATCATTAAGGCTTTAATTAAAGCGGGAGCTAGGGTCTGTGACATCGTCTGCCAGTTTGGTAACAGATTCCATTTACCCAGGGGATCTTTTTCTCTCCTAGCCACACGGCTCACATGTGTGCCACATGAGTCTCTTTTTCCCCTCGTTTGAGGACTTGAGTGCACACACACACACACACACGCACGCACACACACACACACACACGCACACACACACGCACACACACACACACACGCACACACACACACACACGCACACACACACACGCGCACACACACACACACGCACACACACACACACACACACACACACACACACACACACACACACACACACACACACACACACACACACACACACACACACACACACACACACACACACACAGATGGCAAACACCCTGATTGGAACCAACGTCGCCTTGTGTGGTCGAGTGTCTAGACAAAGCATGTCCTGATGGTGGCATTTGCAAAAGGGACCTCTGGGTAGAAGGATACGGAGGGATAATGTGAATTAGAGAAGCCATACACTGTGTCTCTACATGAGGCGGCCAATCTCATACCACACACATATGCTCATTATTTGGACTAGAAAATATGGACATATAAGGGCATTGTCATATATCTAGCATACTGTAGCATAGGGTTTACTGCAGTACAATATTCTTATGAGCATACTCTGAGGGTTACACAATGCTACCCAGCGCCCAGATCGTGGTGCTTTGTCCCAGAAGGCAAACCAAGGAAAGAGTCCTTGTTCCACTCCTAAATCGCTCTGCAAAACCCAATTTTGGTGCCTTTGTACCAAGCACAAAAAGCTGTTAATACAATCTACAGGGCGAGTGGAGAGACCACTGGCCTAGTTTTGGGTAGCAATGGAAGCGAGTGGATTAATAAAACATTGTTGGCGATGGAAGTGACTCCCCAGGCTTGATCAGAGACCAGGATGACGTTGCCTCCAGACACTGATCTAAGGTCCATTTGGCATCCCCCCCCCCTGCAACATCTATTAACATAAGTGTAGAGAATACCTATCTCTATACTGGACAGAGTAGCCCCTGTCACTGGTGCACAAGTCAGAACCTAGGAGGGAATTCTCAATGCTGTATGTCTGATCTACAGGATCTGTTTGATAATCAGACCACAGGCCTGTGGAAAAGTGAGAAGGGTGTTATATACACTGATTAGTATTGAAAGAGTGCATTACAGACCCCTAACCTCCTCTCTCTCCCTTCTCTCCTCGCTACTCTCTTCACCAGCACTTAGAAAACATCAGGCAACTGACAGCACCTTTATTGAATTCATCTACTGCTAAATTAAATGCCATCAAAAGCTCTAAATTGCAGGAGCTGTATAAAATGTCAATCAATGTCCTTGAGGGGTTGGTGGTTGAGGCTGCTGTGAACGGTTGATGTTTTGATTACCCCTCACTTTGTTAATGTCCTCTGATTTACTGAGCTCCGAAGGACAGTTGACTTTATATCACTGGCTGATTTAAAGACACTACAAATAATGTGTCTGCTTGGCCTGAATGGATGCATTTATATGATAGCCATTTCAGAACATTGTGTGCCCAGAGAGACCCTTTCACTCAATCACTCCAGCCAGACCGACCTTGATGCTTTTGGTATTTTTCATAGCTGCTGTTTCATCTTTTCTCCTCAGTTCTTTGGTTTCTTTCATTTGTTTTTAACACCTGTTTAATGTTAATGAGACATTCCTCAAAGTCTGTCTCTATCATTCTCTGTCAAGAGAATGTGGAAAACATTCCATTAACTGATTAGATCCCACAGAGGGAGAGAGAGAGAGAGAGAGAAAGAGAGAGAGAAAGAGAAACTTGATCCCCTACTGGAAGTGTCTTGACTGATGGACGTCATTTCAGACAGTTTTCTATGATTACACCAGTTCAGTGAGTTAACAAAACACCCCAAGCTGTTTGAATTGCTCTAATACTGTAAAGTAATGGGCAATGGGGAAATTAAGATGGATGACCCTCAAAGTCCTGCAACCCCAGGCCTCACTTCAGCGACTATGTGATTTTGCTGTAGATCTAAAAACGTCAAAGCCCATGTTCTATGATTTCAAACTGCTATCGAAGCTGTCAGACAGAAGTCTTCTCAGCTCCTTTCTAAGCCACTTGCTTTTACTGGAACAATGAAAACAAAAACTGATTCAATCAGTCATCAGCATCACTCATCATTTGGTTAAGACCAGATATTATCACCTGTCAATCATCAGTTTTTGTCCACCAGTACAACTCAATTAGGGCAACAATGCCTGACTTGTTGTTATTGATTGAATCATCCTAGGGGAAGTCAACACATGTCTTGTTGCTGATAGTATTAGTAACAATTGGATTTGATATAAGCTATCATAATCATTATCTCCGCTGTGTTTTTCTGAAATGAAATCTAGACTAATTTTGCTCCCCATTAGAAGTGCATTATCTTGCAGCCTACAGAGGGTCAGGCAACATGTGTGCACTCACTCTGATTTCCTCCTGAACACACAGAATTAATTCATGGCAATAGCAACAAAGTTGCAATTTCCTGTAATTTAGGAGGAAGGGGGTTGCTGCTGGGCACTCTGTGGGGAGTTGAGAGCATTCCCCTCCCCTCCCCTTCCTCCCTCTCTTCCCTCTCAACCACAGACCAAATGCCAAAGTTTCAATCTGCTGTCTTTACCCTGACACAGAGGACAGGAATGCCAAACCGTGTGTGAGTAAGACTGATTCTGTTTGTCATACCGATCAGAATGATGGCTGATAACTTCTCTGCTATAGCAGGCTCCATTTATTGTATACTAAGTACATCACGTCTGGTTTGAATGAATAATCATTGTTTACAAGCACAAAACATTACAGTTCTGTGTCTGTTTTGAACAACAACGACTTGCAGAGCTTTAGTGCTGGTTGGCAAGAATTATAAAACAGCACATTCAAAGCATAGTTCAAAGACACATTTGTCTCCGTTTAAACATTTGGGGCTTGCTCTAGATGTTTTTATCGGCTTCAGTGAATGCATTTTCTATTCACATTGAAAGGAGCAGAGTAAAGGATCTCTTTAAAAAAGATAACACAGAGCCATAGCCTGCCTCTCCCCTTGTAGCGCTGCACAAAGACACAGGTGAATAATTCATACGCTACATTTGTATTGAAGAGGTATCAGCTGAGGAATCAGCTGGCTTTCTTCTGCTAGCTGAAACTGTGCCGTCAGCACTGCTAGTCTGGGCCAGAAGTGCTTACGCCTGCCTGCCATACATCCACGGACTCCATTCTGTTCAACACAAGAGCTCCACGTGTCTCTTCATCAGAAATACCTTTCCATTACAGGAGCAGAACTACTGCACAGAAACGTACAACCTCATCATGAGTCCAGCTCTGCAAACCAGTACCCTGGTGACTTATGTGCCTTTTCCCGGGAAACCAGAGAGAGTTGTGTATCTAATGTGCACCTTTGTCTCTGACAGGGGGGGGGGGGGAACAGTTTTGCTGACACATCTGTACTGCTTACTGTGCTCTGCTCTGCTGTGCTCCCGATGCCAACTGGCGCAGATGATGACATATTGACAGAAGCTCCGCAGAGGCACTCAGCTACCTCGTTCCTGGCTGGGGGGTGAGTTCTGTTTTGGGGGTGGGGAGGTGGTTTGGGGGGTGGAGGGGGGGGATTGTCAGGGGAAAAAAAGAGGGGGGTGCCCAGGGGTCTGTTAGATGAGGATGAATGAGAACATTCCTGGATGTCAGCAGCAGGGAGGCCTATCTGCCTCAGTGAGAGAGATACAGACGGGGGAGTATCTCAATAGTCTGGAATGGCTTCCTCTCATTCATTTCCTCTCCCTCATCTGTGCTGATCTGAAAACATAAGAGGCCAGGAGAGGTGAAAGTAATATGATTTATGATCAGGAGGTATTTGCTTTCACATACAGTATCCTACTTTTTCTCATCAGAGTAGATACAGTAAAGGAGAGGAGAGGAGGAAATCAGTTTAGAATATTGGGCTGCACCCAGGGGCTCTGGTTGAACAGGGCAGCCATTGATTTGCTCTGGTCTAGTTGCTGTTATCAGGGGCCTGTGGGCAGCAGTCTGGGCTCCAAAACAAACACACAGCAGGAGACCGGCGGGACACAATTCACAGCCCAGCCACAGGGCGCTTTATCAATCAATATGACCTTCTGCTACTACACAGATCCTCCCTTCTCTGCCTCCATACCCCAGCATCCCCCAGAAGGCCCCATAGCATCACGGCCCCCTGGGTAACAGAGGCTTTTAGCACCCACAGAGCTGAGACAATCTAAGCTCATTATCTGGATGTCCTTTAGAAAGATACTGACTTGCGGCTGCTTTAGTGAAACCTTCTTGAATAAATATAACCAGCAACATACTGTAGGCAGCTCCCCCACATCTAAACCCTGTGGCATGATTCTGGTTCGTTGAGTCACTCAATGGTGAAATGCTGAGGTAACCTATGAAAAGTCAGGAAAAAAATGATTTAATAAACTAATACGGTTCTCTTGGGAAATCTAGTCCGGAACATTTTCATTTTTCCATCCAAGGAGTGTTTTCTAATTGGGTTACGTGGGTTTCGTAAGGAAGTAGTCACAAGGCTTCAGGGGGTTTTGGGCCAGTTCTTCAGCTGTGTGAAGAGAACAGTGACCCCTGTGGTATCGCCCCCTAGAGGCCTGTAATGGTACAGCTGTAGAATGAATCACTCCTGCAGACTCATTTTCCCAGAAAGCCCCAGGTTGTGAGGTGACAGAGTGAGAGGTAGAGAGGGTGCACAGCTGGGTCTGAAGTGAGAGCTTAACTGCTCCTTTGGTAGGACTTATGCAGTAAGTGTGTGGCTGCTGTGGGAGAGCAGTAGCCACCCACATGAACACACACTGAAGCTTTCATATTAATTCATCATAACTTTTTGTTTTATCCTAAGGCCTCCAGTTTCATTTTGTCCTAATCTCTCATATACCCAGTACATGACGGCTGATGCTTCCGGCAGTTTGGGCTCTCCAAGGGGGGTCTAAGGGAAAGCTACAAATGCTCCACTGGTTTTACAGTAAGTGAGTCTCATGGTAATACAGATGAAGGACTTGGACCAGATCTGCTCCACCTGCAGGGATGTTGAGCCAGAGACATGGTCATAGGGTCAGTACCTAACCCAACTCTTCACAACAGCAGGGCATGGTTAATAGATAGTCAGACAGACATATAGAGGTAGAAACGTATTGTCAATCAACAACGGTTGATAGTTATTATTGCGTACAGTTAGGAAGCGGACACTATTGCTATTAAAAGCTACTGAAGCATACAAATGACCAGGCACTGATGTCATGGAGAGAAACAGAAAGAGTGTGTGTGTGTGTGTGTGTGTGTGTGTGTGTGTGTGTGTGTGCCTGCGTGTGTGTGTGTGCCTGCGTGTGTCGGTAAAGGCAGCCGTGGGTTCCCGGGGAATTGAAATTAATGAGTGTAATCAGAAGCAAACAGCGAGTGAGGCAAGGGCAATTAATACAAGCAGGCGAGCAGCGGGCTGAAGATGGGGATTAAGATGCAGCTCCACCAGTCCTCCATAGCAGATGTCCTGGAGGACGGGCACTGGGAGGCTGGCACCAACGCACATCCGCCTACCGGCCGCTCGGACTGCAAGCCCAACGCGAGCTGACAACCTCCTGGCAACACTGTGATAACGTGATCATCTCTATTTAGAGCAGAGCAGAGAGACTCATCAGGGCCCTGCTTGTGCTGCATGCTAAAGGCCCTCCAATCAGGATACAACAGTGGCTGTGTTCAGCACAGAGTAGAGTTGCATGCTAGATACTAGCTGTGTACTAGTTCTAGCTGTATACTAACTGTGTTTGCTGCCCAACTAATTTAAGGTTATTCTGATTGGCTTCATGTATTTAGGTGTGTTTATCCCTGTATTCATGTGTTTTCTTTTTCATTTGTGTAAATACACACTGTTATTTTCATCTAAAAAGGGTTCTGGTTGTTGTTTGTTTAATTGAGGCTAAACTGCAGTGTCACAGCACGGGATACATTCACTGACTCAGTGTTTGTTTCCTTGGATCCTTTGCAATCCCCTGTGGTCTTACGTTTCCACTGTTTATGTGAGATAATTATGCGTTTGTAAGGCTATACACTGGCCCACAGCAGAGAACACTGACAGGAACTCTGATGGTTGCCTCACCAGTCACAATCAATTTGGGCTGAAACGGAACAATGATGTCAGCTGGAAGTGGGTGCACATAACACACATTAAATGAAGGAAGAGATAATATGTTAGCCTTTGGATACCAGTATTTATCTGACCCCCTCCCTCATCCTCCTATAAGATTGTTTTTTAACTTAACAAAAGCCTATTGTACAGTCTAAGTATTAATCTCATAAATCTATAGGATACTCAACAAGAGTAGTTTGTGAAGGCTTGTTTGTGTTGGACAGCAAGTTTTGATTTAATTGCACCTCTGAGATCCCTGTCACATGAACAATAAGGAACAACAAAAAACGTTGAGTGATTTGTCACTCAGTGGTGAGGAGAAATATTATTGCCTATTGATTGATTATTGTCTTAAAGCATAAATCCTGTTTTTATTGTCAGTTCGCTGGAGTAGCTTGTGCTGTCTCTGTTACCCTTCATGTGCAATAATAAATGACTGGCACTTCAATAACTTCTGAAATATGTGTTTTCATACCTTTGAAAGGCAGTAGCTTAATGTGCCTCTCCTTTAGAACCCTATTAATTTAATTGCGGACAATTCACGGTAAACTCAAATTTACAGTTTTGTTCACGACCAAGGCTACGAGAAACTGCCAGGTTACATAAACTAGCTCAGGCTGTGCTTAAAAATTGACGACTTTCCTCACATAATCGCTTTAAAAGCTTTTGATTTGGCCAGGGATCAAAATCTCACTTCTATCTGATGTAGCTAGCCTGCCCTCCTGTGGAATTTAGTAATCATTTACTCTGAGAGTAATATACACTTGAATGAGAGAGACATAAGTGTGAGATTAGTTTAAGTCTTGCAGCATGGTATTATTTCACATATTTTAGAGCATAATTATCTGGTATAAAGTTATATTATCCCATTTATTGTGCCATCGTAAAAAAGTGACCTAGTGCAAAACAGACATAGCCTATTACAGAATATATTTTTAGCATACAAAAAAAATAAAAGTGGGTTTTATAATGGATCTGTAAACCAATCAGTTTGTCAGAATATGTCTGAGATGGGATGATGGCTCTACCATGCAACACCATCCTAAATTAATCAGCTCATTCATCTCAATACGAAAACAAAAAACATACTACTATTCCAAAGAGTAAAAACAAATCTGTTAAGCAATTAAAGCTGTTTCCATGGTTCACCACCCAAAAGCTATTTATGAGATATATCTATCCAGGGTTTAACATATACTTTATGAGAAACACACTTCTCCATTAAAGAAAAACTCCAGAGTCACAATGATCACCAGACGCCACTGAGCAGTATTTTTGAACCCGTGCGTCAGAGCTGCGTTCGTGGCCAAACCGCTTATTAAACGGATGGAAGCCAAGTGCCATAAAGACAGAAGGCAAGCAGCTTGTTATTATTCTTTCTGTGAGGTGAACAGGGAGAGATCAATGACAGTGGCGGTTTCCTTGGCCACAACTATGGCCTAATAAAGCACAAAAACCCTGCCTACAGACGCAGATATTAACTAGTCGAGGCTCTTTGAAGGGAATGCCAAGAATAATTTCCCACATGTAACATTTCCCACCAAAACCACAGAGTCACTGCAGCATTCTCTACCCCACCATACAGAGCCAGCTCTGTGCTCCATTCACTGAGAATGACTGACACAGGGCCAGATAAAGTGAATGAGAGAAAAAACAGAGCTAACCCCATTATTAGTCAACATTTAACTTGTGAAATTATGTTCCGATGTTTCTTGTTGTAAGATTGTTGAAATGTTTAGTCCACATTGGACGCCCCCTGTCTCTTTTAAGGGATAACACTTGTTACAGGGTATGCAGGCGCATTGATAGCTATGGGCTTACAGACAAAGTTATAAATAAATATTTTTCAGTGAAAACTTGAAAGTTCAATTTGGGTTGGAAATAGTTTAATTTCCTCATATCGCCTGTATTGACATACCCAGACATGCAGCACACATGGATCAGATTTACTATGTATTTATCTACATCTAAACTACAAGACATTTCTGATGCACTTACATCGTATAGATGTAGCATGGAGATGTTTTTTCTCAGAGGGCCTCTGTCTGTAATACTATACCAGGGCCAGATAGAGGTAATACTATACCAAATTTCTTGGCTCTGTAATGTTCTCACATGGTTTCTCCAACCACTGCTACACAGATGACGCTCAACTCTTTCTCTCTTTCCCCCTTTCTGACTCACAGGTGGCAACACATGTCTCTGCAGACATTTCTGCTTGGATGTCAGCCCACCACCTCAAGCTCAACCTTCACAAGACTGAGCTGCTCTTCCTTCTGGGGAAAGCCTGCCCTCTCCCTCTCCCTCCCAGACAGCCAAGAACCTTGGGGTGATCCTTGACAACCACTTATCCTGTGCAGCGAACATCACAGCGACAACACGCTCCTGTAGATTCTTCCTCTACAACATCAGAAGGATACGTCCATTTCTCACCAGAGAAGTAGTACAACGCTCCAAACACTTGTGATCTCTCGCCTTGACTACTGCAACGCACTCTTGGCTGGGCTCCCTGCCTCCGCCATCAGGCCTCTGCAGTTCATCCAGAATGCTGCTGCCCGTCTGGTGTTCAATTTCCCCAAATTCTCCCATGTCACCCCTCTCCTTCGCGCCCTTCACTGGCTCCCAGCAGTAGTTTGCGTCTGATTCAAGACCCTGGTGCTCGCCTACCGGGCGGCAAAGGCAACAGCCCCTCCCGACTTGCAAGCAATGGTCAGCCTCCAAACCCCTGCCCGATCACTCTGCCCTTCCACCTCGGCTGGCCGCCAAGCACCACCGTCTCTACTTGGATGCAGCAGCCGCGCTACTCGGTCACAGCTTTTCACTGTCCTGGCGCCCCTCTGGTGGAACAAGCTTCCCACTGTTTTTATGACTGCAGAGTCATTACCTATCTTCCGCCGTAGATTGAAGACCCATCTCTTCAGGCTACATCTTAAGTGTCCCTCTTAAAGAACTCTTCATCCCCACTACTCCCCTGTGCAAGTTTCTCTTCTGTAAATAAATAAAATATATATATATTTTTTTTTAAATCTTCCTTCTTCTAGCATTGTGACTGCCAATAGCCCCTGGTCCTAGCATAGATTACTTTTTCTTATGATGACTGATGGATAGATGATTCACTTACTTAGAAAAATGTATTTGTTATAAGCTGCTTTGGATAAAGGCGTCTGCTAAATGCCATAAATGTAAATGTAAATGTAATACATCAGGAAAAGTATGTATCGAAACTATCTCCAGCCACTCCTTTGCTGACCATTAGTTATACTACATATGCCAGGTCCCTTACCGATGTTCTTGTTTTTTTCTTCTACAGAGGCACTCTGTTTATCCTACCATATTGATGTCAATTAACCACATATGTTCTGTTTCCCTGATGTATGACCAAATGCTCACTTCATAGTCTAGCCTACTAAACTACTAAAGCAACTCATTGATAACTTCTTCAATACAAACATATAGGCAATCATGCCAAATGTCAGCTGATACAGAAGTCAAAAGTTACAACTGGTTACAACTGCAATGGCTTTTCATACATATAAATAAGACAAAATAGAAAATATCACAATGAAATGTCACATACTGAGAGGCAGCACTACTCCAGTCTGGTTTGAATTAGCAGCAGGTGTTGAACGTTTGTGATCAAGGAAGCCTGAACGTGAATTTGATAACTCAAGCCCGCTAATTTTGGATAATCTGAATAAGTAAAACTCGATTCGCAAGGCCCTATGCATGTAGGTATATTTTCCCTTTGAATCACCCCAAGGCATGCAATCAGTTATTTGCTTTGATACCTCATTTGTTTATCTTTAATTAAATAAAAGGGGAGCTTGGGTCATGCTTCTGTTACAGATATGACATCTATATATCATATATATTTATTGGACTGAACTGGAGCTAAGAGTCATATACCTAATAGAGACCAATACAAGCAATGGCTTACAATTCATGGGGCAGCAAAAATTACATTGGCATATAAAAATATATATAATGTAGTTTTATTTAATATAACTTAATTTAATTTAAGAGACTATTTTACATAAGGCACAGGTCACCGAAACATGAGAACAGCTGGATCATAACTATTTGACAGCCCCGAACACACATAAACAATGGGATACATAGCAGGTCAACACAAAAGGACCATTAACT
Organism: Argentina silus; assembly: GCF_951799395.1. Lineage (NCBI taxonomy): Eukaryota > Metazoa > Chordata > Actinopteri > Argentiniformes > Argentinidae > Argentina > Argentina silus. Next base: position 14,981,514 of record NC_139666.1, on the reverse strand, counting down.
AATAAATTGAAGCAAAAATATGTTTCTTCCTTTCATTTGAAGCAGCATGATAACCCACAACAGTGTTTTAAGAATGAAATGAAATTTACAAGAACTGTGTTTTTTGTCTCATGTGTTTTCTCCATACTGAGAACAACGATATTAATTCCATAATGTACTAAGTGCACTTTCATCGACACATCTCCAGAGTCCGCATACAGTCATGTCTGTGACCACAGTCCCCTCATTATCTACAGAGGAGCTGCAGCTCATTGGAATCACACGTCAAAGCAGGCGATATTAGCTCCTCTCCCCCTGTCAGTGCATCCTGTCCTCTGATCTTCAGTTTGATAAACTTGATCTTCCAGATATTGTTTTCCAGAGGAGAGCGTATGAGGCCAAACACCTGCTCGTAGATGCCCAGACAGGCTCCCTCTCTGTGGATGGTCCCAGCTACTGCCACCAAGACAAGGCCATGAGGGGAGGACAGGACCCTGAGGCCGTGGGGCTCCAGGTTGGGGCTTAATAGAAGCCTCTCATCCTTCGCCAGGGTCAGCAGACGTAGGCTGGCCAGCTCAGCACCCTGGAACTCCTCTACCTGCTGTCCCTTAGCACTGACAGAGAGATTAGATTAGATTTAGATACCCACCAAAAAACAAAAAGAGCAAGACTCAAGACCAATACTTTTTCTCAAAAGTGTCCAAATTTGATTAATACCTGGAGAAGAGGTGCAGATGCACATCTTCCCAGAAGTGCTGGGGTCCCCAGTCCTGTGGGGGCTGGCCCAGAGAGGGGTTCTGGCTGTTCAGGAGCAGGAAGAACCACTGGCAAAACTGCCTGGCAAAGACCAAAGGGTCAAACCCAGGGTCCCCCACCACCTGAGTAGACAAAGGGGCACCCTCTCTCATGACACACTCAGTTGGTCTCACACTCAGACTGGTCTTATTCGCTGGACTTTGTTTGAACGAGACCTACAAACAAAAAGACCTTTGATTACAAAACCAGAAGATCACATTCCGGGCACATCACCAGTGTATGCTCTGTTGAACAGCGAAACAATAAAGTGAGGTGACACTACCAACAGATATGACTGGACGCTGACGTGTCCATTGTTAACAACTGACTGGCTGTCTGTACCTTCCCTGAAGACCAGAACTCCAGAGTCCTCTGCACCAGCTGATGTTTATCGCTGTTTGGGGGCATCACGACCCCCTCCTTTGCCAGGTATTTGAATATGATGTCACGGAGAACCTTCTTTCGTTTAAGGAGCTCCGCTGCATCCTTGGTGTATGAGAGAATTGCCTCGACAGCCTCTGCAATACAGCAATGACTCTAGTTCAATATCACATTTCTGAATGCATTGAAGCTGGCTCGACAACTTGCAGTGGAGACACAGCAACGTACTACAACTAAAACCACTGTCAGTCCCGAGAACACCCTGTTCAAGGCTATAACCAGAGCCTCTGGGCCATAGAAATAAGTAGAGATGGTAGCTAGATTTAAAGAGGCTTGTAAGGCTTTGATTTAAGTTGGCATCATGTCCACATCACCTACCTGTAATGCTCTCCACGGCAATCAACTTGTTAGTGACTGTGTCACAAAGTAAGAGTATGTCGCACTTTGGCATAAGACTCAACATCTTTTTGCAGCCATTACGCTCCAAATCGGACAATCCTGTCATCTTTTAAACTTTTTCAATTCAGTAAACACTGCAGTAAGAGCAGTGGCTCTACTTCCTCAATCCGCATCGGCGTGTGCAACGGCAAATAGACCGAAGGAAAACAGACATTACCCATGCAACGTTCCGCATTGCACAGTGGAACCGTAGAAGCAATTTGCAGAGAGAGGAGCGGCGGTACAGGACTGAGGGGGACATGACAGGACTTAAGAGTCAGCTAGCTACCATGGATAGCTAGCTGCCTAAATATCTGTCGGGTGTCGTGGCTAATGATAGATATATAATAATGCATGTCAAGGCATTGTCTTATAACGACAGGACATTAGCTGTTTATCATTCCGTGCATCTCTCATAGATCTGACAATACCGCTGACGTTGGGGTCCGTTGTTGTTGTCTGTGTCCCAACTAGAGGTAAGAGAGGCTAGGCAAGCTAGCTAATAACAATACAGGTGTTCTCTGACTGACTGTTTGCATAGTTAGCTGATGATATAAATTGTTCTGCAATGATAAACATACTAGATAAGGACAAACCCACATGCAAAATTATCAAGATGAGTGGTTGGCATCATACATGGACTGCAATGTCACTGTTGCTGGCGTTTTAGTATCAGTATATTAGCCAATATTGATTAAAGAAATACTCACACATTCAATTTCAGTAATTCTGCTTATAGGTAAGTTATGTTGAGGAGGAACTTCATGGTGCAACATGATTCACCATCAACCCATGATTGCCACACATTGTCATTTCACCACAAGGAACTTGGAACATACAATGACACATATCCAGGAAGTGTTGCTGAATACGGTTTATCTGAGCCACATTGCTGTAGCTGTAAGCTAAACCCTCATCTGCTTGTGTGTTTTGTTTTGCCTTTTTCCAGTGTTCTAGATGGAGGAGACTAAGGACAGTGCACTAGGACGTGTGACAGTGTACTCTATCATTGGCTGTCCCCACTGTATGCAGGCTAAGGCCAGTCTAGGACAGCTGGGTGTGCCTGTGTGTGATGTGGATGTGGGTAAACACCCAGAGCTGAGGGGCAGGGTGAAGGAGCTGACGGGACGCAGCACTGTCCCTCAGATCTTCTTCAACAGCTTCCATGTAGGGGGAAACGATGACCTGCAGAAACTGGTAAGAATCCCAGACCACTCTCTCACATTATCAATCACTGTCTCTCATATTCAGCGTGTTGCTTGTCATAGATTTAGGCCATGTCAGCATTGTGTAAAAATACCAAGACAGGGGAAATCTGGATTTGAAAATGAAAAAGATAATGGCTGTACCCTCTAAAACACATTGTTTCTTTGATTGTTGGCAACATTCTCTTCCTCTTCATTACGCAAAACATGGTTGCGTTATCTCCACAGGCTCCAGCAGAGTTGGAAAGGCTGGTCCGGTTGGTGAAGGAGGAACCTGTTCCATTGGATGCCCCACCCATTCCAGAGAAGAACCAATCAGATGCCTCTGATAAGGCAGGAGAGGCCGATGAAGGTCGGTAAACCACCAGCACTGACAGTCGATTTCTAAATGGTCACTTAGCCTGAGCCCCTACCTACAGACACTTCATGTAGGCTAGATCTGAAAGGATTTGATAGGAATAAGCAATATGTTAATAACACTGTCTCACCCTATTTGACTATAAATGTATTAATAAAGGTCTTAGACCGAAATGTTGACAGACACAATAAATAAGTAGAAGTAAAATTGTGTATGCTGGAGGATTTCTTGTTAACCTGGTGGTATATACCCTTTTATAAATTAGGTGGAATGTAGGTTCCATGTTGCTATTGCCTGTCTAGTCCTTAAAGATCTATACAAGTTCCCACTGTATGGGTTGATTTGAAATTAGGCACTGCTCTTTTAAGATGGAACAGGATTTTAATGGAATGGGTACAATAAAATGGCCACTGACACACATCAAATCAAGTGTAATTAGTTAGTGGCCACTGCCATTCTGACAAATGCTGTTCTATGTTCTGCACTCCATCTTCTTCCCTAGTTATTGTTTGGCTTCGTAGCGAGACTAAACTAGACAACCTCTGTTGTACATGGAACAGACCTTGACGTCTGATTTGATAGGGTTATTTGCACGTGCTACTGTTTTGAATATCAGATGAAATATTATATCAGTGCAATAGAATAACTAGGGAAGGAGTGGGTCTGTGTATGTGTGGAATGTTATTGGATGCATGTGAAACAGGCAGGTTATGTTTCAGCATCAGCAGCTGTGCCCATCTACTGTCACTACTGCTCAGAGAGGGTAGAAGACAGTGGATCTGTGACACCTGATACCCTGAGATGAGCCTAGCACCTGGCAATGCTGCCCTAGTTCATTATGTGTGTCTGAGTTATAGCCTCCCCTGCTACGATTCATGTCCATATGATACTCAAGTCTGTCAAAATGGATTCACATAGAGAGGAAGGAGAAATATTGTATTTCAGAGTTGCACTTGACAGAAATATTAACGAAGCATGGTCTGTTGCCTCAACCATTTGCTTAGGGTGCATTACTGTAGTACAAGTGTGGTGTCTCTCCAGGAAAGGAATGACTCTGTCACACTCACTTTCATCCCTAGTTGTTGAGGTTTTGTTACTGTACAAATTTTGGCCTGCTAGGTCAAATTCAGCAGGTAGCCCTAGGCCTACATCAGGTTTGCTTTGTGTCTATCCCACATGTTAGAGGTTTGTGTGTGTGTGTATGTGTGTGTGTCTCCCCCTGCAGAGTTTGAGTGTGAGAGGGATGCATTAGCAGATGTGGTAGTGGAGCTCAAGCGGAGCGGTGTGATTGGCTGTCACAGGAAGGGACTGAGCATGTGCAAAAACAGCTTCACAGGAGCTGAGCTGGTGGGCTGGCTGCAGAAAGAGAGGAACATGGGTAAGTTCTTCTCTTGACCCTAGAATAGGGTGTTATAGGGTACTACTCTTTAAATTGAGTAAAAAAGACATTCAAATTGCCTTCGGCTTCACTTCAAATACAGTCTTACACTGTAAGATTCACTCATTAGATGTATTAGGTTTGATGTATTAGGATGGACAATGTTGTTATTTTGGAGTTTACATGCATCTCTATGTGTTTTGATTTACCCATGTCAGAACCTTATCCATTTTGTATTGGTCAGTTGATCAATGTCAGTGTTTCAGTGAATAGCTTCTCTCTACCATGGGACAGTTTGAGAACATCAGTCGGTTCCATTCCAACTCTATAGCCATAAAAATAGAAGTAACAGAACAAACCTCCCTCCTCAAATCAGATTCTATGACTCTAACTTCCTCCCCTCCCCACTCCCGCCTGGTAGCCAGGACTCAGGCATGTGAGACTGGGCAGGTCTTAATGGACAGCAAGTACATGGTCAGTGTGTCTGGTAAGGGGGAGTTTGGAGAGAATGACACACTGTACAGGCTGCTGGAGCATGACCCTCACTCCGCCCTCAACGCAGGAGAGACAGCCGCCTGCAGCCCCCTCCAGGGTAGGTGTCAGTGAGGACGAGAGAGGAGAGATGACAGGACTGGCCCTCTACAGTCTGGTTCCTCTTGAATGCTTTTTCCTAGAGCTTTGCTTGCCACTGTTGCTCTTTTAGAGGAGGCCTGGGTACAAGCGCTGTGCTAATGAACTGTCACTAATTGAGAATGTGTCCTGAGGACTGCTGCTGTGGTGGTGGTGGTGGTGGTGGGGGGGGGGGGGGGGGGCTTTCGGGCATTGGACTTCACATCTTGCTGCTGGTTAGACAGAGGCTAATATCAGTACAGGCAGTTCACACCTACTTCTGCAGTATTAATGAACTGACAAGCTCATTCAGGATTGCTGCAGGCACCGTGTGTGTGTGTGTGTGTGTGTGTGTGTGTGTGTGTGTGTGTGTGTGTTCATCCTGCATCTTCCTGCCATTGCATGGGTGTGGCTATGTCTGCATGTCTTGCATTTGAAGCTACCCTCTGGATCTGATTGTCTCATTAGTTCATATTAGAATTGTGTTTTGTCTCACATAAACGGATTGTAGATAGATGATGTGAAGTCTCCCCCTCTCTCTTTCCTCCTTCTCTCTTTCTTAGCTGCTGAGTTGTCTGCAATCTTGAGGGATATGATCCTGAAACTGTTCTCTGAGTACCTGTCTGCAGATGGCAAGGTAACAGCCTCACTCAACTTGTTTGGACTGCAAGCATGTCTGTGTATGTGTGGGTTAGGGGGAATTATTTTTCAATATCCATCAATTCAGGAAGTGTGCAAAATCAAAGCTTTTTATTTTCAATTGACAGTAGAATGAACCCACACAGAGTTGCTGACCATTGGAACATTGTGTGTGTGTGTTTGTTTGTTTGTTCGTGCAGTATGTGGACTATAAGGCCATGTCACAGAGCCCTGTGTTTGACCGCTACTGTGAGCTTGCAGTTCAGCTACAAAGGGTGGAGCTGATGTCTCTCACCAGAGAGGAGAAACTGGCCTTCTTCATTAACATATACAACGCCCTGGTCATCCACGGTACCCTCAAATTAGGAGCCCCCACCAACATGTGGCAGAGATACCGGGTAAGAGGACGTGGTAGATGAGATGGCCAAGTGGGTCAGTAGATGGCACATGATACTGTAACTGAATCAGTTCTCATGCCCTCATTCCAGCACCGCCCATAATGTTACTGGTCTAGGCATATTTAATAAAAATAGAGTTGATACATCATGCAGAAATTAGGTTTATTTATACTTCTGTGTGTCTCCAGTTCTTTAACTACGTGAGCTACCTGATCGGTGGAGAGGTTTTCACTCTGCAGGACATTGAGAACGGAGTGCTGAGGGGCAACAGAAAGGGTGTCGCACAAATTCTCAGACCCTTCTCTAAGTCTGACCCTCGACTACAGGTACTCTCCCTGAACATAAATTCTATTTGACTGTTAAATCTCCACTTGCTCCAATTCATGTGCCCATTCAGTAAATGTTCAAATATAATCTCAACCATAACCTAGTTTTAGATGTGACAATACATTGAGGATTTTTAGGTGATTGTTATTATTCTCGTCTGGTCCACTAGGTGGCTCTCCCAGATGCAGAGCCCCTCATCCACTTCGCTCTGAATTGTGGAGCAAAGGGCTGTCCACCAATCAAAACATACACCCCACAGGTAAGAGACAACAGACATTCATTAGATTAATCAATCTGCAGTGCAGTGTTCTAAGACCTCATTGAATAAAACCCTGGTCTGTCATTTAGAGTAGGGGAATGGGTTGAAGTGAAATGTTTTGTTGTCTCCTCTGACCAATCCTGTCAGGACATTGACGGTCAGCTGCGCACCGCGGCAGAGGCCTTCCTGGAGAACGATGACGCCTGTGTGGTGGATTCTGAGAAGGGGGAGGTCCAACTCAGCCAGATCTTCAAGTGGTACAAGGCTGACTTTGGGGGCACAGACGAGAAGGTATGTCCACTGACCTAACAAGCTTTTACTGCCACTGTAGAGAACTGCTCTGGTGTACAGTAGTTAGGGTTGTTGGACCCTTTCTATCACCACACACTAAGTGTCATGCCACATTCACTATCTCAAGGGAGCATTACCACACAGAAAAGCATCTAGGCAAAATGAGTTAAACCATTTAAAATATGTCTTATATGAATCTTAAAGTATGCATTTTTACATACATGCATACTGGTTACAGGGTTATCACTAATGTCATGTAGCATACTATAAGCATTGCTCCTTCTTCTTCTCTTCCAGCTGTTGAACTGGATCCTTGACCACATGAATGAGTCACCCAAGAAGTCCAGCCTGCAGACTGTCCTCTCTGCTGGGAAGATCAAAGTCAGCTACCTGCCCTACGACTGGGGCACCAACAGCACTCAGCACTGAGAGACCCAACCTACTACAGTTCCTACTTGAACCCTTTTCCCCCGGTCTAACCAAACGTACATCCTTTTCCCACTGTGGGTTAAATCACAGCAGTTTGAGATCTACAACCTCTGCTGTAGTCTGAGCACCAACTCTCCCTGTAGCCTAGGTGGCTAACTGTTTGGGCATTCAGCAAGGTCACATCATTACCCTGGCTAGCCAACAACTTGTTGGCTAAAGCAGAAACAGACTGGCACCTAGGCTAACTGTCCCAATAACAAGCCATATACACACGCTGTTCTCTCAACAGCACAGAGAAATACATATCTCAAACTGTAAACAGCTCTCTTCTCAGTGTACATGTCTGTGTGTGAGTTTACCAACACTCTGCAATCCCCTGGACACCCACAGCATGTGAATCTACACTTTCTTCCAATTCTAACTGGAACTTTTTTCACTTTTAGCCTTGAAAGTGCTTCTGCTGCATTTTAGCACAGCTAATTTATTATAGATTGACTAAAACTATGTATTGATATCGTACAGAATCTGGAAGCACTTGCTCCTTCTTGCACTTGCTTCTCCTTTGCATGTTTAAGCTTTAATTCAACACTTTTGGGACACATTTGTACGTTTTCCAATTGAAAAAAAAAAAGTTAAATAATGGTCTATCTTAAGCGATTTAGTATTTATCCCAAATGGTTTGTTCATCTCTGTTAATGCATATCAGATCTAGCTGCTCTCTGTACACCCAGGTACTATTTACTTCTGTACATTGGTCTTCAGATCTCCTGTGTTTAAGCCACTTTGTGAGGCTAAAGAAGTCTAATCTTGTTTATTCCAGAGAACACTGTACGTAGCACATTGAGTTCCAGACAGGTGAGCTTGTAGTCTCAGAGTAGTGTTTCCTTCTCTACCCACAATGCATTTGTGTTTTTATCTCAGGTCAGCTGCCCCATGATGCAAAGGGAAGAGTGGGCTTCCTGTGTGAGCAAAAAGCACTGCTGAAAAACAGTTCAGTCATATCAATTCAATGTCTACTGTAACAGTTAAACTGTATCACTCTATTATTAGGTCTACCTGACCAGTTATATCACTGAACAGGGCACTATTGTTTAGGCGATATCATTGCAACATACCATTATCTACCACTCATGATGGTCAACCAACTCTTGTCTTCCTCTCCTATCATACTGTATGTTTGATTGTGTTTGTTTTCTGTTTATGAGACTGGCTATGCACCATTTTCACATCTCTTTCTCAAGTCAAACCCCACATTACAAAATACTGAAAACCACTAGGGTTGCTCATTATGTTTGTCTTTCACTCACTTAAAAGCATGTGTTGAAAGTAACTGGAATGCGTTTGATGCATGTAATACTGTTTGCTTGGGCTAAAAGGTAGGATATTTCCCTTTCCTGTTCTCTAGCCAGTGCCTTCTTACCCTGCATGAGACAGCATACCTCTGAGACCGTGGCCATGCTCCTAACCCCAACCCTGATATGACTCGTCTCCATGTTATGTGAATACTATAACATGGAGGCTAGCCATACCCGAGCTAACCCCAAGCCCTGTGTACAGCGCAGACATCAGTGCAACTGGAGCTCCTTTTGCACTGGTGGACTTGCTGCTGTGGAACCCCATAGGAATGTGTTCTTCTGGTCCTACAGGGTGTGGAGGCCTGTTTTGAGCCCAGTTTCAGCGTACGTACTTTGAATCATTTTCAAGACCTTGTTATTAAAATTGGGTGTTCTAGTGCTGGGCTGGAACAAAATCTGCATGTCCTGTACAGTAGCTTACAAGGAGTGAAGAACCCTGCCCTATGGGGTTTCACACAGCCGCAATAAGCGCATGTGCAGTGCAAGAAAAAACTAAAAGATGTAGAGAACTCATCATTTGCTCTGATGACTATGATGTACTTCCCTAAACTTACCTCATCTCTATTTGTACTTGTCAGGAAACAAAACAAACAATGTGATGCAAATCTGTTGAGAATAAGACTGTCATGACTTTTATCATGCTCTTGCCTGGATTTATCTATGACCTAACTCTAAAGCAATACTTTTATGATGGAAATTATGCAAGGAATATCTGAAATAAAGAATATCTTATAGTCCAATACTTGTCCTCTTTTTTTTGGAACTCATCAATAGATGTATACATAATTGTTACACTTTTCAAAACAATTGCTCTCAACACTATTGTAAGAAAATAAATAATGTCTTAACAAGGTCTTGATACTGACTTGCAGGAGACATTCTAAACAATTATTCCTTAGAATCTTACTCAGATAACCACCAGTGCATATAGCTAATTAAATGTCTACTCGCCTACATTCAGACAAAATACTCAATTTAGTTCACAAATTGTTTATTGAAACAAAATTCGGATTTTTCTTTAAGAAAAATAGAGTTTAGTAACATAATTATATCAAGTACAAAGTTAATAAATATATTAACATTTGTACATTAATAAAAACCACAAGGCATGTGAGTGCATTCCCATAAAAATCAGACATATTTATGCAACTTAAAATGTGATTCATATTCTCAAATTCATAATTCTTTAAAAAAAATAATTGGTCATCAAATTCATAGATGACCCATTTCAAATACAGTAAGTCAGGAACTCCTCTTCTCACTCTAGATCGTTAGAAAAAAAAAGAAAAAGAATGAAAATGTAATATTTGTGCCAACTAAAATAGTTCCAAAGCAAAGAAATCATCATTACAAGCACTCTTGAAACACTGTATTATTAACTACAGTGCACTTCAAACAGATTTAAAAAATAAACAAAAAAACTACATTTTGGCAATTACTGAATGAAAAGTGTTGTTCTGGCCACTCCAAACATCTATATACAGTATACATTATAGTCTTCCATGAGACTCTGCCCTGGGTAAGCGTTAGTCCTGGCCACCTCTCAGAGGTGATGCTGTCAGTGTAATAGTTCCAGCGCTCCGCACAAGAACGTTTCCCTCAGTCTATAGGGTCCAGCAGGGCCCTCTGGCTACAGGGCTAAGGAGATGACAGTCACCTCCACAAGATACCCTCAACCATCCTGGCTGACCACCATGATCATTCTTCTCTCAACTAACCTGTGGATGAAAAGACTAAATTAATATTTCCGTGAGTGAACTTGACAAAACACTGGCTTCACAAAGAGAGCCACTGCAATCATATACTCAAATGCTATTAACAGCTGCTACAAACCACAGAAAACATATCTAGTCAAACTCTACTCACTGTCTTCATCAGAGTCAAAGCTGAAGAGGGAGGAGCAGGTGTTCAGGGAGAGGTGCTTCTGCAGTTCTTCTGGGCTACTGAAGGAGGAGAAACACTTGGAGCAGCGCTGCCTCTGTGTCTGCTTCCCCCCAGCAACCACACCGTTCTTACTGTTAGACGAAGAGGATGTGGCCTCAAAAGCCTTCCTTCGCTTGGGCATGCAGAGTGCCTGCTCGTCCAGGTAAGTGGAGGGGGGCGGGCGGATAAAGGGTGCTTTGGCGACGGGTGCGTAGGTGGGGTCCTCGAGTTTGAAAGTCTTAGGGGGCGGAATGCTGGGCTCTGCCATAAATTGGGTTCTCTCTGACAGAGTAACTATCCCTTCCACCTCTTTGATGTCCACGGGCTCTGCAGGGTTGAGGCACAGCAGGTCAGGGGGGTTCTGGGCTCCAAGCTGTGGCGAGGCTGATGGAATGGCTGTGAAGACAGGTACCTCTTTCTCAGGGCCTTTGTCTATCTTATCTTCCTCATGCCCATTGATGAGTTTCGGTATAGGGTCACTGAAATGAGTATCTGGAGTCCCAACTGGACTGACTTTACTACTGGGGTCTAATTCAGGTTTCTGCCCCCCCTCACTCCCCTCAGTCACAGCCTCACTGACAGCCCTCTCCCCAGGATCAGGAGTGCTATTTTTAGGAGGATCAAGACACTTTGTTTCAGGACTAGCCGTTTCTTTGTAACCCTTCCATCCATGCAGCGATACCTCCTGGCTCTTCACTCTTTGTTTCCAGGGAGCGTCAGTGCTGTGCTGCGTAGGAGCAATCTGCTCCGTCTCGTCTTTAGGCTGGGGCTGGGTGTAGTGCCTCCACTCATGGTCGTAGAGCATGGGCAGGCCAGAGAAGATCTGCTCGCAGCCTGGGAACTGACACTGTGGCTGGAGCGGCTTGTGGGTGTCCATGTGCTCCTTCAGATCCTGGGGGGTCTTGAAGCGATGGCTGCAGTCCAGATGAACACACATCTGCTTCAGAGGATTGTCATGGAACTTCATGTGGTCTCTGTAGTGTTGACGGTTGAACAGGTATCTGTGGTTGATGAAATGAAAAATCTGGACAGGTGATTTCTCAAACCCTGGAATAATATATACTTGTATTCACTACATAATTTAACTTAATATATTTTATTTTTTCCCTTAAAAAAAACATTATTAAGTCCTTAATAGTGTTATAGCAAACTGATACTGTATGCAACTACTACTACGAATAACAATAATAAAGTGGTCCATAAAAAAAAGTTGCAGAATAAGCAGATACTGTGTCCTACCTTGTGCAGAGCACACATTTCCCCTTTCCCCACTGGAAGGTCTGCTCCAGGACTGCTGGGTCTCCAATGTGGTTGTTGACAGCATGTCTGATCAGGGTCTGGCCGATCCTCAAGAAGACCTTATCACACCCCTCTGCAGGACACAGGTGGTACTTCATGCCTACCCCGTTCTCTCGTCCCTCTCCCTCCTTCACAGGTGCCTCTCGCACTATCACCAGTTTGTCTTTCACTATCACCTGTTCATCCTTCAGTAGCTCTGGCTCATGGTTTGTGTGGTTGTCCACTGTTTGCCTTTTATGCAAGCTTTGGGTCTTTTTGATCAGAGTTCTGAGGTTCTGGATGATCCTGCTCTCCTGACTAACCTCAGGCTTGGCTTTACGGGACTTGGCTTTAGGGGGCTGGTCGGTTGGGGTTGGAGCAGAGGGCTGGGTCAGGTTCTCTGAGGACTGGGTCTCCTTCACCAATGGTTCTGTAGATCCATTCACGGCAGGGGCCATCTCACTGTTTGGTGTCGCAGTTCTCTGTTTCTTTTTCTTGGTTTTTGTGCTTCCCAGTTCCTTACTGTTGGGTGCTGCGGTTCTCAGTTCCTCTATATGTTCTAGAACATGTTGCTTAGCAAGGTCATACTGCCGGAAGCGTTTTCCACAAAATATACACCTACGCCTTCTCCCCTTCAGGTGGGAGAGACTGTGTCTCACCACATTCCCTCCTTTAAAGTCCTTCTGGCAGTACCCACAGTGGTACCTCAGGAGGGCATACCGCTTGCCGAGGACCTCTGGAACCCTTCTATCACCTTCACCCTGTTAGAAGAGAGACAAGATGTTACAATGTCACCTGATCAGAATAGCTATATCTACAGGACAGGGTTGACATCAAATATGACATAATTTACAGTCTCAGACAGTGACCAGTAGGGTTGCACATTTTGGGAAATATTCAGAGGTGGAAACTTTCCGTGGGAATTAACGGGAGTATATGCAAATTAATATTAATACCATTTAAATGTAATGTAGTTTTATGCATTGGATATACTTAACGCATCATATGGTAAATATGAGAGAGAATATTCTGAAAGTAATAAACCTTTTACCTAATCATAAGTAGACATAATTGCAAATGATTAAATCCTCCCAATAGAAATAAAAAAAACAATTTAGTTACAAATTGAACTTTAATTAAATGAGTTGACTCTTCACATGCAATGATTTCACTGAACAACAAAAGAAAGGGAATATTGAATGATCCCCAATAATCCATTGCATCTCCCAAAAAGTCTTTCAACATCCATCTGTAAAATGACAGTCTAGAAACTAAAGCTTTGGTTGTCTTCCTCTCAGGCTTCCATGTCTTCTTCCTGGACCTCCTCAATGTCCACCTCTTGAACATCAGACTCTGAGGCCTCATCTTCACTGTCACTTTCCAACCTTGTTGAGGATGGCTTTGTCAGGCTCAAAAAGCCTCATATTTGCCCGGATGGCCACCAATTTCTCAACCCTTGTATTTGTCAGTCTGTTGCGTGCTTTGGTGTGTGTGTTCCCAAACAAGGACCAGTTGTGCTCTGAGGCGGCTGATGTTGGTGGGATTTGGAGGATGATGGAGGCAAAAGGGGAAAGAGCCTCAGATCCACAAAGTCTCTTCCACTAGGTGGCTGATGAGATATGTTGGCACGACTGCCATATTGCATCTCCATCCTGAAGCCCTTGCTTGGAAGTATACTTCGCTAGACTGCCAAGAATCTTGCCCTCATCCAGGCCAAGGTGGCGAGACACAGTAGTGATGACACCATAGGCCTTGTTGATCTCTGCACCAGACAGGATGCTCTTGCCAGCATACTTGGGGTCCAACATGTACGCTGCGGCATGTATAGGCTTCAAGCAGAAGTCTTCATGCTTTTTGACATATTTCAGAACTGCAGTTTCCTCTGCTTGGAGCAAGTGAAGTGGGCAGGGCAGTACAGATTTCTTCTCTTACATCTGCAAGCATCTGAACATCAGACAGGGTGGCATTGTCTCCCTCAATCCGTGCAATGGCTACTTCTATAGGTTTCTGGAGTTTCAGGCTGCTTACCACTCTCCCAAAATACACCATCCAGGAGGATCCTCTTGATGGGGCTGTCCATATCGGCAGACTGTGACACGGCCATTTCTGGGAGACTTCTTCCACTCCAGGAGACTGTCAAACATGATGACAACACCACCCCAACAGGTGTTGCTGGGAAGCTTCAATGTGGTGCCCTTATTCTTCTCACTTTGCTTGGTGAGGTAGATTGTTGCTATAACTTGACGACCCTTCACATACCTAACCATTTCCTTGGTTGTCTTGTAGAGCGTATCCATTGTTTTCAGTGCCATGATGTCCTTGAGGAGTATATTCAATGCATGAGCAGCACAGCCAATGGATGTGATGTGAGGGTAGACAACAGACTCCTCCACTTTAGACCAAGCAGCCTTCATGTTCGCAGCATTGTCAGTCACCAGTGCAAATACCTTCTGTGGTGAGTAGATGAGTAGAATGCATCAGCATTTCTGACTATGTTCCTCCATTGACTCAAAAAAACTTCTGATTCCAGGAGGATCATGAGCTGTTGTCTGATTCATCAGTTTCACCTCGAATAGAAGTAAAGGGACTTTTTTGTCAGAGGTTGCTTGTTGTGAGCGCTGAGGGAACTTTTTGCACTTGGCCAGATGATTCTGCATCTTTGTTGCATTCTTCACATATGATTTGGCACAGTATTTGCAAATTTACCCAGCTTTTCCTTCTACATTAGCTGCAGTAAAATGTCTCCACACATCAGATAGTGCCCGTAGCATTTTCCTGTAAAGATTACAAAAAAAAATAGTAAAAGAAAATCCAAATACAATTCCATGTACAGATAAATAGTTAAGCAATTAGATTAAACAACTCCTTTGTAAGATAAATGTTTTAAAATGAAACATGTATGGAAACAGGTGAATTAACACTCCTCAGTTAGCAGCTCAAGCAAGCTAAAACCCACATGGTAGCAAAAACTAACTAGCAGAAATTATTAACAAGTTAGAAATGATTTAAACACACTTCGCTGTAGGCTACTATTTACTAGTTAACAAAAAAATCATGTGTCATATAAAATATACTCACCCCACCCAGTATTGTCATCAAAACTTACCAGAAAGCATGTCCTTGGCTCAGACAGTGTAGTAGTGTGAGCTCAATAGCATCTCATTAGTGTGCAAGATCTTGAAAATCAGCTGTCCATGTGATGGAAGAATACACTGTGCATGCAGAGGGTTGCAATTCCATTGAATTGGGGATAGTTTAACCAAAATGCCACAAGACCTAGAATTGCCTTATGTGTATCCCACAAAAAAGGTTCACTGTTATAAGCTAACCTTTTTGATGAATTTAAGCAAAATTCCCAGGCTTAACTTCCGATGGAAATTTTCTGGGTTTCCAACCCTTTGCAACCCTAGTGACCTGCATGACTAACCTGAGTGTGCGTGTCATCCACTGATGGTATCTGCTCCATCTCTGTGCTGTCATCTTCTAACTCAGTCCTTGTGGATTCAGAGGGCTCTGGTTCCTTTGCATAAGAACCTTTAGGAGGTTTAGAGTAGCTGTGGAACAGTTGCAGTGGACACTCCTCCACTTCTGGGCCTTCGACCTCCGGTGTTGCCTCAACAAGAGTACTTTTTTCACTGGGGCAATCTAAAGGCTTTATATCCGTCTCTGTTGGAGGCTCTACATGGGTCTCACCATGTAGGCTGCTTGAAGGTTCCATGTTAACATGGTTTTCAAGTCCATTCTCTTCTTTTATACTGTGTTGTGGATGAATCCTTTCCTCCTCCTGTTCCATGAAAATGTCATTCTCAGGATAAGAGAGCTCCAGCATTGATATAGTCCTGAGGGCATGTCTCTTACCCCCTGGGATAGTGTTCTCTGCCTGTCTGGCCATTTCCAAGAGCAGCCATCTTGGTTTCCTGCCCCGCCGCTTCATGATCTTATTCTTCACATGCCGGGAGAGGTATTCCCTTTGGCGGTTGGCTGGTAGTTTAGCCATACTCTCAGGGTTAGTGTGCTTGCGTCTGAGAGTGTATTTAATGTCTGAGTGAGCGGGTTTGACAGAGAATTTAATATCTGGGTCATCTGCGGAGTCAACATCATCAGACCCATGTCTCCTTCTCCTTCTCCTCCTCTTCCTTCTCCTCCTGACAGGAGCATCCTCTGTAGTCTCAGGTAGAGCCTCTCTCCCCTCAGGCTCCACCTTAGGCTTCTCCTCAAGTGTCTTTTTGGTAGTCTGTAGTGCTGAGTTTGTGTGGGACTTCAAGGTGTCTGTGTGTGGCATGCAATCCTCATGCATGTAGTCATTTGGTATCCACTCCTCTTCTTCCTCTGTCTCCTCGTCCTTCATCTCGCTAAGTGCAGCTTTCATGGCCTTGTCACTCATTAGCTCGAGGCAGTGTGTCCTCAGGGTCAGAAGGTTCCAGAACTCAGGATCGAAGCATAGCCCTTCCTTCAACACCTAGGGTCAAAATGAGCAGGGAATCAATGACATGCATTTAACATAATGTGCTTCAATTAAATTCTATTTTTTTGTGTTTTGTAATTTGACCCATCTCTGACCTGTAGGATGTGGAAGCGCACGTTGGGTCTGATGAGGTTGTGGTGTGGGTGTGGCTCCTCGTCAGGATGTGTGTAGAGCAGACACACGGTCCTGTAGGCCTCCACACTGCGCTCCAGAAGGAAGACCAGGAGGGCGCAGGCCCGACACACCTCCAGGTCCTGGGGCAGCAGGAAGGCAATGGTCTTATACACCAGGGAGCGGGTCAACGGGTCAGCCTTGGGGTCAGACTTGAGGGCATGGGCACACAGCTCCACACACAACTGCACACCTTCACTAACCATCTGGCAAAAGACAAACACACACAGCTGTTGGAACTACTGTACACTGAATTACAGAATGTACAGAATTTTAAATGGGAGTGGTAAATTGCATTGCAATTTAACCTTGTTTGCACTTATCAGGTATTGTCTGCAGTAGTTTTAGGCATGTACATTTTTACAGGGTTGTACATAGCACCACCTCACTACAATGTGATACAGATATGTGATAAAAAAAAATGTATAAGCTCAGGTAAACAAAGACTGAAGGAGGACAACAGTAACATATTTCAGAGTGCAGAGACTGGGTCATTGGCTGTAAACCCACCTCTGCTGTGACCACTTTAATGAAGGGGAAGATGGCTCTGATGTTGGTGGCGGATGACATCAGCTGACGACATTCTGCCAGGAAGCCCTGTTTGGAAGGATACGCCCTGAGATGTAACCTGCTCCAGATAAACACCAGGTCCCTGTAGAGGAAAAGCAAAGATATAAAACAACAGATATATTTAGAAGCAGGTTAAATCAGAGACTGGCAAGCCTTGTGGGGGCAACTAGCTATGCTAGTTACTGAGAAGGAAAGGAAAAAACTGAGGGATGAGAAATGGATGTGCACACACACTACTTAGGTTGTAACCACAGATAGAGTTGTTGACCAGAAGTTGTGTGAAGTACATGCCTCAAAGTGTTATTGACCAGGGGTGAGTTCCTGAAAGCTTAAAAGTATCAAGATCCTGTTATAATATAATAATATGCCATTGAGCTGATGCTTTTATCCAATGAACATCCATTGCCTAAAATTCAAATGCTTTCAGGAGACTCTCCACAAATGTAGTGCATGTCTGATGGTATAACTAACCAGATGTAGTACATGTCTCCATTGTGTAGCTGCTGGGTGAGAAAGGCTTTGCACAGAGACAGAAGCAGCTCATCCTTCTCCACACTCTCCGTGTTACAGATTATCTCCACAGCATCTCTCCCATCTATCTCAGCCATCTGAGTGGAAGGGAGGGACGTGCACAGGCACACACACATTAATATTTGCGCAAGAGCTCAACACTGTTACATATACAATCTCTCACTCCTCACTATCTTTCTCTTCCCACTTCTCTGTTCCCTTACCTCCTTGTGCAGGTGTTCATGTAGTGAGGCCTTGTAGAGGCAGGTGAGGTAGGCCTGATGGAAGTACAGATGTTTGCCTGTATCTGGGTGCTCCAGACAGCTCTTAGCCAGAGCCAGAGCCTCCTGCACACGCTCACAGGCCTGCAGGTAACGCACACGCAGCTCAAAGAACACAGGAACCTCAGAGCTCACATACTCCTCAACTGCATGGGGAAGAGAAGAGAGAGACATGATAACACAAATATGAACTTGTCAAGCTAACAATATGCAAACAAGAGGGTAAACCTTCAGTCTGTGTAAGGGCTTGTTAAAACACGTGGATGTGCATTTGCGCAAGCTGGTGTAATGTGTGTGTGTGTGTGTGTGTGTGTGTGTGTGTGGTTATACCTTCTGCCTGAGGCAGAGCTGCCTCCCTCAGGATGGCCTGCAGAACAGGACTCTCCCACGGGCCACCATCTTTCATAACCTGTTTCACCTGCTGAAGGTACACGTTGCTGTGTCTCAGCAGACTGGAGTAGCAGTCCTGCAGAAGGGGACAAGAGACACCATGATTACGATAGTTCAGAAGGAACAAATGAGAGCAAATTAGCTGAAAACAATACATTCCCTCACCTGAAAAGAATCCAATATGTCCCTCAGGGGATCCTCTTGGAACTCCTCTTTACCAAAGAACAACATCAGCTCAAAGAAGCTCCTGTTTTCAAGAAGCAAAAACATTACAAAGGAATATCTGTGAGACTTGCCCCTGACAACACAATTAGCTACTTCCAAATCACAAAATCAATATTAGGACATAATAACGTCCTAATATTGCCACACTTGCAGAGGTATGAGCTATCTGACAGGGAAACTAATTAAACAACCCTTTGCTTACAGACAGGAAGGCTACTTACAAGGCCAGACTGCTGACAGCATAGTAGACATGCTGACAGTCATCGGGAAAGGCAGCGGTGGCTTTGGAGAAACAGCACAACGCTGTCCGCAGCACCTTCAGCTGAGGGAGAGGCACCTGCCATCGCCCTGTGTGCTCCTCAACCAACTGTACAGGGAGAGAGAGAGAGAGATAGACACTGTAACATTACATCAACTTTAATGTCCCAAAGGTGGAAATTGCCTTAGACACAATACTGCTGTATACAAAGCAAATAATGTGCATTACACACTCGACAAATAAACAATACATACACTTAATGTATGGGATGGCTGGCTAGCTAGCTAGCTAAGTAACTGCATGTAGTTGATGGACAAACTAGCTTAGCTAACTACTAGCTAGCTAGCAATTTAGCTTGTAAATACGGAATACGTCTATCTGGCCATGATGTGATTTGCCTCTATTACTATACTATGGAGACAGTTGATAGTTGCTAGCCAGATATTTATTTAGCAAGCTCGCTGCGTGAACTAACTAAGTACATGTTATTGTACTGACTGACGAGAAAAAGTGGCTAACGTCTACTGGCTAACATTAGCAAGACGGAAGCACATGACTCCACCTTTAACTAAAAGCGGAGCACTGCTAGCTACTGATGTAACTTACCTTACAAAACTCGGAGCAATATTCCTTGCTTTGAAGTGTACATTTGCTGCTACAGTATCTGTCAAATAAAGTCTCCAGATCCACTTCTAACCTGTCTGTTTCCAAGTCACTTTCTTCCTCCGCCATATTGGTTACTTCGCCTGGCACATATTAAAGGGCCTAATAACGGTACACTCGACTTCCCATATATCCTCGGTTCTGATTGGATATAGTTTGTGAGTTCTGTCTTTCAATTGGACATTTACAGGCATCGATCATACAAAAAAGAAAAGACGTCTAAATAGAAACAATCAAGTAAAGTAAAGGAGTGTGTGTGTGTGTGTGTGTGTGTGTGTGTGTGTGTGTGTGTGTGTGTGTGTGTGTGTGTGTGTGTGTGTGTGTGTGTGTGTGTGTGTGTGTGTGTGGGATGAGAGAGGAGATGGAGAAGAGGTGTGTGGGAGGAAAGAATGAAGACAGAAGTAAGTTATAAATGATTGAGATGCAGACGAAGAGATAGTAGGTGGGGAGAGAGATGGAGAAGTAGAAAGAGATGATGAGAGAAATGTAGGAGAATGAGAAGGTTATATCAGGTGGAGGTGGAGAATGATAGAAAGGAAAACTAGACAAACTTGATAGCTACAGAGAGAAGGGGAAGAGAGATATGGAAGCTGAATTAACGATAATGGCCAGTACGTTTACAGAAGGAGCCCATGAAGTCCAGAGCAAACATTACTCAGATGTAGACTTACCTTTCCATTTTGGTTCACAAGCAGACACTATTTATTTCAGTATTGAGATAGAGAATGTCTCTGTCCTCATGATTTTCGATCCCATTTTTTTTTTCGACTTCACCAATCACCTCATTGTGTAAAAGCTGTCCCTCCCTCACTGTGATGCTCCAAGCGGGATGATGAGGGAGTGGTATTTGGTGTTGCGTTGTTGTGTTGGGCGATGGGCATACATTCCAAATCTAATAAAGAGGAATGAGTACTGTACAAAGAGAGTGAGGAATCAGGAAAGAGGACCAACTATAATAGACCATTTATATTTGTATTTATTTGTTGTCTTTAATTAAAAAATAAAACTGCAAAGACAAAGTTGCTGTTTATTTTAGGTCCATGGTAATTCGAGGATAGTCCTTGAGGATGCCTGCAATCCTGCTGTTATCCTCAAGGAGGCGCCATTATACTGAAATTCTGACAGCCTTTCATTGAGCTACACACACTTAACCAATAATGACCAACCACTGCAGCTTTCTTATTGTACATGAATAGATACAGATACAGACATCAGGGATGAATGCTGTTCTTTAATCAACCAGTTGAGTTAAAGTTATGGATACAATCATTCAACAACTATCCCTTGAATAATAAATAAATAAACTATTTTAATTCAATTGCCTCCAATGCGGTTGGTAGCCTATATTTAGCTGCTTTAACCCCCATACATGTAGGCTGTAGCAGGCAGAAGTCAGGTACTGTATGAATGAGTCAGTATTATTTCTTGAAAAGAATGCACTTTATGCCATCCATTTAAAACATTCAATTATTTTATTTTGTGGTTGTTTATTACTGCATTGGAGAGAGACAAGTATAACACATTGTGGTCAAGATATGGCAGTTTTAAAATAGTTAAACCCCCTCTACTTTCGCTTGGAATGGTTTGATGTAAAGTTCAGGATACCAAATGCTCTCTTTGGAACACTATAAATGCTATTTTCAGTGTATGAGTGGGAGTCATATAATGAGTGTTTCTCCACCAACAGGCCTGGGGTCATATTCATTAACCTGTTCTGTAATGCTGGTTGTGCTGTGGGTGGAGGGATAGGGTGGTACAGCTAGAGCAAGACCAAACCAGTGGAGGCATGATTTCCTAACACGTTGAGAAATTATTCGCAACTACACATACCTGTTGAGTAAATTCTAATTGAACCAAATACAGTTTTACTGAGTACATATGCAGATCAAAAAAATCTAATTCGAGACATCTGGTCTTCATATTAACCTTTGTCAATAACCAAATTTAGCTATGTCTTTATCAAAACAAGTACTATATTAACATAGCATTCAAAGTTGCACTGTTGCACTGTGGATGTATATGGAATGTTTTGTTTATTTACACAGCTGAGTATCATAATATGTTATCTTAAATCACTAAATCACAGTCCTTTGTGGATAAAAGTCATAACTATTTTGATATGTTGTATTTCTGATGTGTATACAGCACAGTCCACATACATTAGAGAAGTTGCAAGGATAGACAACATCTATGTCGGCTATTTTCAGACCTTGAGTGAAGCTGATGTCCAAAGTTCCATCCTAGATATGGTCAACAGCCCACATCAATATTCCATCCATTCCAGTCAATAAATAGCATCCAATGGTTTTCAGTTCCTAACAGAACTCATAACTTAATTTACTCAATTAGACAGTCTCAGCTGGAGTGAGGCTGGGAATATTACATATGAGGAATATGCAATGTGGTTGTTTCTTCCAGGTAGAGATTGTCACATGGTGGTGAGGGAATTATTTCAGTCGATAGTATGACAACAGACAGTCAGCCCTGCTGTGTGTGTGTGTGTGTGTGTGTGTGTGTGTGTGTGTGTGTGTGTGTGTGTGTGTGTGTGTGTGTGTGTGTGTGTGTGTGTGTGTGTGTGTGTGTGTGTGAGAGAGAGAGAGAGAGTGATCTGGTCTCTCTGCCCCTGTCAGAGGTAATGTCTGCACCTGAACAGTCTCTGAAAGGCCTTTTTGAAGTCCTCATTAAAGATAGTGTAAATTAGTGGATTGATGAGGGAGTTCAGGTATCCCAGCCAGGTGAGAAAGTCAGATATCTCAGTTGAGGTGCTACAGGAGTCACAGGTGTTGACAATCACCTCCTTAAGGAAGAAGGGCAGCCAACAGATCACAAACGCCCCAAGTATCAACCCCAGGGTGGACGCTGCTTTCCGCTCCCGAGAACCTGAGATACGCTGCCCTCTAAATGACCTGTCCTTGCGTGAGTCGTTGCAGGGACTCTTTACCGTGATATGCACACGGTCTCCCTCCAAGGAGGGGTCAGAGAGGGACTTCTCTGGAGGGTTCAGGGTGTCTGGGCTCTGAGCATCCCCATCCAGAGGGCAGGAGGGGAGCATACTCCCATTGGTCAAGCCGGAGTGTCGGCTGGCTCGACTGACCTCACTGGCCCGGCTGGCCCGGCTGACCCCACTGGCCCGGCTGGCCCGGCTGACCCCACTGGCCCGGCTGGCCCCGCTTGCTCCCCTGCGCAGGTAGAGGGTCTTGGCAGCGCGGTAGATCTTATAGTAGAGGATGAGAATGAGGATGAGAGGGATGTAGAAGGCTCCCAGGGTGGTGTAGAGCGTGAAGGCAATGTGGTGGTGAATGAACAGGCACCGGTCTCCCTCCGCGCTCCCACTGTGATGCCTCCAGAGCAGAGGGGGGAGGGATATGAGGATGGACAGGAACCACACCACCCCGACCGTCACCCCCGCTCTCACACCGGTCCTCTTCCGGGAGTACTCCACAGCGTCAGTGATAGCCTGGTAGCGGTCCAGAGCGATGGCGGCCAGGTGGAGGATAGAGCAGGTGCAGCAGGTGATGTCCACGCTCAGCCAGACGTTACACACCAACTGACCCATCACCCAGCTCTCTCTCAGGAGGTAGACGATGCTGAAGGGCATGACCAAGATGGCCACCAGCAGGTCAGTGACCGCCAGGGAGCAGATGAGGTAGTTGGCCGGGTGGTGCAGCTTCCTGGTGACAATGATGGCCGTGATGACCAGAGAGTTGATGGCTGTTGTCATGACTGCAAGCATGGACAGGGTCACGGTGAGGAGAATCTTACTCGGGGGGGTTTTGCTCCCTTCCTCCCCGTCTCCCTCTTTGGCAGTGTAGAGCCCCTCAGTGCAGTTAGAAAGGTCCATCCTAAGGACGGGAGGGCAGAGAGAGCTGTGATAAAATGAAATTATGTACAAAAAACAATAGGTCAAGAGAAATTGATGATATGATCAGAAAGTCTTGTTCATAAAATGTATAGTATTTAATCCTAGATTATGCTGTTGGTTCCCAACTGTCCTTGTGATATCACATCATTTTCTGTTTTTTATCTGTCCTTAATCCAAATCATGATACCATGATTACAACTATGTCTGGACCAGAACATCATTACACACACACACACAGGTGCACAACAGCACAACCATTGATCTAAGAGAGGGCGTATAATCTGGAGTTGCCACAGAAGCTTTTCTTCTGCCTCCACTGCTCTTGCTCTCCTGCGTTTAAGCAGAGACCTGTAGCTCAGGGCTCCTCTTAGTGTGGCTTTCAGGTCTTGTCTTGTCTTTGTGTCCCATTTGAGTTTTTGTCCTTTTGTATTTATCAATCAGATATGTGTAACTAGATGCCTTGAGCTTCACTCAAATGTTAAGATGTGATTTCCATCACAAACACATTCCATTTACCCACATTCTCCAGGCATAAGAGGGATTGGTTGTCATAGAAACTCAAGACTTTCTTTTCGATAAGGGAAGAAATAGAAGACAAGATGCTAACTCTCAGCTCTCAAAATAGATGTTTAGATTTCAAACAGGAAGAAAGCTAAATGGCAGCTACTTTAAATTGAGGTTGTGTGAGATATATATTGAGCTGATGGGAGAGGAAGTTGTCGCACTTGAGACATGAGACATTCTTTTCTGTAACCTGTCCTGCACAGTGTGTTCTAGGTACTGTACCAGGACCTGGATGTCCTCTATAGAAGCTATACTGTACAATAAGACCCAAATACATAGCCTAGTTCACCATGGAACATCCTCACACAAATTTGTGAAACGCAGGGGCAGAATTCCACCAGAGCAAGTAGTCCTATCCAACCACGCATAGTCACATTTTGAAATCATTCTCAGAAATAGCTGATACCAGGACCATGTTTGACTTTATCATTACTACCAGTGGGACAGCTCCATTTAAAGCCAACAGGTACTGTATTATGAGTTGTTGTAAGCATGTACATTATGAACTTGTAAGAATGTCTCGAGAGTAAAGCGTGGTCAACTTCTCAGTCTGCCTTTTAGAAATCTCCTATTACTTCACATGCAGTCATGCAGTGCATCTGAGAGGCTCAGCTCACTGATCTCAATGGATACAGTACCAACATGATTCACTGGAAGCATTGAGCGATGATCAAATAGCATTACACAAAGTGATTGCATATAGTGAGAGAGAGAGAGAGAGAGAGAGAGAGAGAGAGAGAGAGAGAGAGAGAGATAGAGAGCAACATAATGCGAGATGGAAATGGAGAAAGGTAAACACCTCACATTTTGGCTATTTGTCCAGATCCCCACAATGACAAAAGATGTCCCACATTATAATATCACACATTTCAAAACCATCCCGTCGTAATATTTTTCGCTGTTCTTCATGTCACATTCAATCACTCACTCCCAACTTGGTGGGTGCGTTCATAAATGTCCTCTTATCGGACGACCGAGCTCATGATATTAGGAGAAAGTCTGTTGCTCAAAATGCAGGCTACATTCAGTCTGTAAGGTCTATACCGCAATATTTGCTAAAAAAAAATGTAATCACTCCGGTTCAGGGCTACATAACCTGACCCGTCTGGGTTCATATCTCTTTATTAACAG
>NC_139666.1:14931381-14951381 GCF_951799395.1 Argentina silus | reverse complement strand
CTAATCTCATGAAGATGTGATGAATTTGATCAGCATAATCAATGTGTACTATGATGTGGCTAAGCATCATGGGGATTCAGTTATGACAGTTCTCTCTCACTCGAGATTATGTAAAATAGAATCATTTAAACAAACAATACCTACAGATTCTCCAGATTCATTGAATGGACACGACAGTGGAGATTGATGAATTGCTTTCATTTCATTTTCTTTGAATACAAATGGAGATGGAGAGGGGAATAAATAGGTGATGAGGGAAAGGAGTGAAGGAAAAATAAGAATTAGAAAAGGGTGGTGGAGGAAAGGGGTGTGATTGAGGTTTCTCTAAACTCTGCAAGCTTCTCTTAACCCTGCAAGCCTTATTACACAGGCTAACATGGCTAATATAATGTCACAAGACTAATCTCTGACTGCATAACAGTTATAACATGCAATATTAAGGTGGAATTAATGTAATGGGAAAATAGTGTAGACAAAAGATAATTTTAAAAAATCATAATTTCCACACAATCAAAAACAGCTGATTAAATTCAGAAAACAAAACTACAATGCTTCGGAACACATTTCGATCAAGATACAGCTGCAACTAATATATCAGAATTCCGACACATTGTATCAACTTACTCGAATCGAATTTGTTCACACCTACATAAACCGGTTGATCTTGACATGATCACAGAGAACACAAGCTTCTCACCTGTTTTCGGAGGCAGTGGAAGGTTGTCAGTAGTTGGTATGCTGAATTCTCGCATCCTCCCGTTCATGTCCCAGACAGTAGCTCGGTTTGACCGAGGCGCAGGGAACAGATCAAATACATCCCAACCCTCTCCCTCCCGTTCTGTTAGAAATCGTCAGCACGCGCTATCGAGAGCGCGCGATCCACAGTTGAATTGTCGCCGTGCTGAAAGGTGCGTCAGTCTGTGAACTGAGTGAGAAGATGAGCTAAGCGCTGAATGAGTTGCAGCCAGGTTGGCTAGGTCCTGATGTCGGATCCGAGAATCGTATGTCTCGGTTGAGATTCTGGGGGCGCAGTACGGCGTCAGAACCATACAGCATATACACTCACCAAACACTTTATTAGGAACACTATACTAATACTGGGTAGGGCTTCCCTTTGCTCTCAAAACAGCCTCAATTCTTCGTGGCATTGATTCCACAAGATGTTGGAAACTGGTTGGAAGATGTTGGAGATTCTGATCCATGATGACATGACTGTATCACGCAATTCCTGCAGATTTTCAGGTGCAATTTCAAGCTGTGAATCTCCCGTTCTACCACATCCCAAAGGTGTTTTATTGGATTCAGATCCTGGTGACTGGGAAGGCCACCAAAGAACACTGAACTCATTGTCATGTTCATGAAACCAGTTTGAGACCACTTTTGCTTTGTGACATGGTTATCATGCTGGAAGTAGCCATTAGAAGATGGGTAAATTGTGGCCATGAAGGGATGCACATGGTCAGCAACAATACTCAAATAGGCTGTGGCATTCAAGCAATGATTGATTGGTATTAACTGGCCCAAAGTGTGCCAAGAATACATTCCCCACACCATTACACCACCTCCACCATGAGAAGGTGTACAGGTGTTCCTAATAAAGTGTTCAGTGAGTGTACACCTTGCATGTATTCTAGAATAGTGAGATTAGCGAGGCCCAGAAGAGCATAACATGACGTAACTTCACCAACTTTGAGTGTTATTGACATGTAACGGTTTCACAGGACAATCAACGTATTATGGCCCTATTTAACAATATACTGTAAACACTCAATGGCTTTCCTTGTTAAGGCTTTTAGTGGGCTTTTCAGCTAGGTTTCCCAGGAGTCATTTGACAGCTTCAACAGAGGAGGCAACAATGTAAACTAAAACAGTTGTATGTAGCAAGTATTTACCTGTGCTGCATCAGATGGCAAACCAAATACAGAGAGAGAGAGAGAGAGAGAGAGAGAGAGAGAGAGAGAGAGAGAGAGAGAGAGAGAGACCATATCCCCATCCTGTCCCTCTGAAGGCTCTGTAGTTAATAGACTCATTGCCTTTCAATCTAAGTCTGTTCTCCCTGAGGGACAGAGAACGAGAGAGCGAGAGAGCAAGAAAGAGAGAGAGAGAGAGAGAGAGAGGGGGACATATAGACCAGACAGGAGGAGATTTAGTCTAAAGTGTTTTTTCTCGATTATAGGGGCAGCTGGAGCCACCTTTTGTCCCCCAGAATGGGACAGTGGATTTAAATGAAAAGGCTTTGGGTCAAATGAGAAAATGGGCAGAAGCCTTCCCTAATCTTTCTGTCGTCATGTGGTCTGTGAAAGAGACCAGGGGAAAGCCATGATCAGAGGGGAAACTGGACAACAGACAGACAGGTGACTCTAGGAAAGATGTGCTCTATGCAATTACATTATATTTATAGTGGGGATCAGCCCAGTGGTGAAATATTAAGTCTTTGTTTGGACGATCTTTCAGTGGCGGTTCTAGACTAATTTTACTGGGTGGGCCAGGCTGGGGCCAGTTGTTTTGTCAGAGGGGCACATTCGACCTGGGGCAAAAGAGACAAAGACAGTGTTTGAGCATTCAACATTTTTAGTTCAGTATATTAGTTCAGTATATAAAGTAATAGCACACAAAAACAAACATGATTGGTATTTGTTTCAGTAACAGTATTTGTTTCAGTAACTTACAGTTACAGTTACAATTTTATTAAATTACAATATTGAAAACAAAATAAAACACATTCCTGTTAGCTTCAGCTCAAGTTACAGCATTATTTGCTGCAACACTTCTTTATAAGGCTCAATGAACAGTACCAGCTCTACTGTACTAGAGGGTCTCTGCATCCCAGTCTGTATTTTCTTTCAGAAATGCATCAATTTTGGGGTTTAGAGCTTGGATGCTGTTCATTATGTCACAGTTTGTCTTTGAAAACCGTCTGTTAAACTCATTGAGCATCTGTTCAATGACGGGGTAGAAAAGGGCTGCACGAAACCCATCTTTATCTGGTTCTGACTCTCTCTGACCAACAGTCGTCAGTACACAGTGTTCACCGAGTTCAGAGATTATTATTTTTTGTCGTTTTGCAGCTGGCTGTATTGCAGTGTCACATTGCTCAGAAACACTTCATCCCACAATTTATCAAAAAATGACTCCTGCCTGATTCATTCAACTTCTGAACTCATGCATCAACTAAATCAACAGCTTTTGAAAAGTCAAGTGATGAAGACTGCATATCAGAGAGAAGTTTTGCTTCTCCAAACACTTTACAGAGCGTAACAAGATGCACAATGAATTCAAGATCTATCTGTGCCAGCAGACCTCGAGTCTCAATAGATCTTTCACCATTGCGTTCCTGCGCTATTTCTTGCAGTACTCGCTTAAGGGCAGGCAATCTATCCACAATGTTACATAGAAATATAAATCAACATGCCCATCGAGTGTCACTTAATCGCTGGAGTTCTCTTGGTGCACCTTCGTACATCTCTCTTTGTATAGTGTAGCCATTTAGGATGGACATATGACCCAGATGTGAACACATATAGTTTTTCTAGTAAGGAGAAGAACTCCTCTGCCTCCGGGACAGCTTTGACTCTACGAAAACTATCTATTAAAACTAAATTTAGACAGTGGGCATTGCAATGGATGTAAAAGGCATATTTTGCTTGCTCTTTGATTATAGCCTGGACCCCGGAATGCTTACCACTCATAATGACAGCACTGTCATATGTGTGGCCTACAAGGTTGTTTTTGTATTCTAGACCATGACTTTCCAATATGTGGATTATTTTTTTCAGTAAGCCCTGCTGCTCTAACCTCTCAACAGATTCAAAATGGAGAAAACTCTCCTGGATAGCTCCATTGAAATAGTACCTGAGTACTAGAGAAATGTGTTCTTTTTTTTTTACATCTTTTGTTTCATCTGCCATGAGGCTGAAGACTTCACTGTTTTTCACTTCTTCTATAATGTCTGCCAAACAATCCAGAACCTCATTCTGAATGATTTTGCTTGTGTACTTTGCATTATGAAGGGAATTCAACCTTTTTTTAACAGCTTTCTCATGGTTAGCAATCGTCTCTAGAGTTGCCATGAAGTTCCCTTTATTATCCGAGACTGCAGACTCATTGTGTCCTCTTTGAGCAATGTTTCTTCTTCCCCTGTTGTTTTTATATATTCCCGATTTTCTCTAACCTGTTTGTTATGTTCCTTGTTTAGGACATTTGCCAGTGTTGCATTAGTTGTTACAGCTCTCTGGTAGTCCCTCCATGTAATCATTGCTTGTTTGTGCCGCTCAGACTTGGCATGGATTGCAAAACCTTTCTTCCAGTTTTTGAATCCAGATGGTGAGTCAAATACTGTGTCTGTGCTATTAGGAGGGCTAAAAAGGCAGTGTGCTCTCTCCTCTCCTCTTCTCCCTCTACACCAACAGCTGCACCTCTAGCCACGATACAACCCTCATTGGATTAATCTCCAATGGGGATGAGTCCGCCTACAGAAAGGACGTTGACAGCCTGGCTTCCTAGTGCAGCCAGAACAACTTGGAACTGAACGCTCTGAAACCTGTAGAGATGGTAGTAGACTTCAGGAGAAGCCCAGCCCCAACCACCTCCCTCATCATGTGTGACTCCCCAGTTAACAATGTGGAGTCATTCAGATTTGGGGACAATAATTTCACAGGACCTCAGGTGGGCGGAGAACATCACCATCAATAACGCCCAGCAGAGGATGTTCTTCCTGCAGCAACAGAAGAAATTCAACATGCCGCAGAAAGTGATGGTCGAGTTCTACATGGCCGTCATTGAGTCCATCCTCAGCTCATCAATCACCATCTGGTTCGCTGCCTCCACTGCCAAGGACAAAGGCAGACTGCAGCGGACCATTCCAAGAAGTCCATCAGCTGCAACCTGCCGTCTCTCCTGGACCTGTTCCACTCCAGGACCCGTAAGAGATCCTCTGATCCTTCCCATCCTGGTCACCACCTCTTCCATAGACTTCCATCCAGCAAAAGGTTCCGGTCGACCAAAATCTTGCGCTACCTTGTCATCAAAGCAAAAGGTGGCTACTTTGAAGAATCTAAAATATAAAACATATTCTGGTTTGTTTAACACTTTTTTGTTTACTACATCATTCCATATGTGTTCCTTCATAGTGTTGATGTCTTCAATATTAATCTACAATGTAGAAAATAATAAAAATAAAGAAAAACCATTGAATGAGAAGGTGTGTCCAAACATTTGACTGGTACTGTATATATATATATATATATATATATATATATATATATATATATATATATTGTTGTTTTTTATGACCTCACCAAGTCAATTTCCTGTATGCGTAAATATACTTGGTCGAATAAAATAATTCTGATTCTGATTCTGATTCTGATTCTGATATGTCTGCAGGTGTAACAATATGCAGAGTCTAAAACACTGATAGATCAATGTGTCCCTGACGGTCATTGACAGCAAGAAGTAGCATGATTTAAATAGCTAACACCCTGTAGCCACTCAAAACTCAAGGCATACCCTGCTGTATACACAGTGCATGCTAATCATATTGGTCTTAACATCATGAATAAACCTAAGGAGAGAGGCATGGAGATTTGACAGATGATGAGATTATGCATTGATAGCAAGTACAACACATTTGTTTTACGAGCCCAGTTATAAGCTCCTGTAGGATCAGGAAAAAAGAGGATATAGAGTTCGTGCTAGACTGAGAGAGTATCCATAATACAGCAAGGTGCACTTTTACTAACTGTCCAGTTGACTAATAATCAGAATCAGAATCAGAATTATTATCAGAAGTATATTTGTACATACAGGAAATTGACATGGTGAGGTTGGTGCATGGACATAAAAAACAATAGCATATTGTATATTGGTAACCCTAACCCTAACCCTAATAACTGGCAGCGGTTGCTATCAAAGTCTTTATTCAGGAGATACAGTAGAATGGACAACCTTGCTGTGACTCTAGGCTAGGCTGTCATCAATCAGTCATACCGTAGTAACACTGGGACACTCAGCAGCTGATGAGTATGAGGTATTAGTTTGATCACCACTCCCCTCCCTGTCTGTGTCAAGTAATGAGGGGGATATCTGCATGTTGATGAGAGGAGCCCGACGGACGTCCGCTTTTTGAAGTCACAGTCTTTTCATCTTACATGTGACATGCACTCACACACACATACACACACACACACACACATACACACACCTTTCACATGGCTATCAGAAGAGGGAATTAACAAGGACCTGCCCTTCCATCATGTTGTATCTCTTTCATCCTTCCCTTTGACTGTTTAAGCGACGCAGTAATGTGCTCTGGTATCGTCGCCAACAAATAAAAGAAAATATGGCATCTTCACATGACTGCCCCCACAATAAATATTTGATCAAGTATGGTCTGGGGTGACTTTGGCAAAGCTTTCAGGAAACTGACTCACATAATGTTTTTCTATGAAGCCTCATATAGACAAATAATTCTGTATACCAATACTCCTAATGCATTATAAGAATAATTAAAGGGCTTCATAGAAAGTGTTGACAAGTTTGTTTTGTTTTAGGTGCACATAATGCATTTTGGTGTCCTAGGGTCCTATGGTTTCGCTTAATGCGGTGTACTGTAGTGTCATCTCCAGCATCAGACAAGCAGGAGCAGGACCGCCATAGCTGCCTGCCATTGCCACTGAGGAAAGAAAGACAGTCGGTTCAAGTTGCCCATGGATCGACGGTTAGTTTTGCATCCCTCGCTTCCTCGAGAATGAGGGTACACTGATGCTAAATGTGTTCCGAAGGGCAACTACTCTCTGAGGGTGATCAAAGGAGAGCTGTAGCTTTTTTAATCGAAGAGCATGGGTGCTCAACACGTGTCTGCATTGATGACACACAGACTTTGGTAAATATCGCCTTACGCACACAAACTGCTCAACCCACACATTGCACAAATTAAACAAACTGTACAATACCCACACACACAATCCACACAATGCACACACAGCCCACTCAATATCTCTTTGTCTCTCATTTCTCATCTTTCTACGGCCACAAGTGCATTACAGTTTTCTCACCTATACGCTCTCAGAGAAGTGACCCTGAAAGTAATGAATGCATTTCTGATTGGACCCGGCAGCACAGTAAAGAAAGCTCCTTTATAAATGCAGTGATTATCTAAACCTGGTCCCTTAGATCATTGTGAATGAATTGTAATAGTGTTTGGAACGAGATTACATTCCATGAGGCGAAGTGTGCTGTGACTGAGTTAAAGACTGTGGGCGGCACGGTCTGACCTCCTCCTCTTCTTGTCCCTAAGGCTGTGTGTGGTGTGTGTGGTGGATGTTTTATTCACAGATGACTGCTCACTGTAGCAAGGCTTTGTCCATAGTGTGTGTGCGCGTGCGTGCGTGCGTGCGCGCGTGCGTGCGTGCGTGCGTGCGTGCGTGCATGCATGTCTCTGGGGTCCATTATTGTGTGTAAGGTCAGTTAGTTTGGGTGATTCATAATTGGGTTCCTGTGGAGTTCCCCCCTTAATCCCTTTCATGTTGTATATCACAACAATCAATGCTATTACCTAAAGTGATTTCCTGAAGTCACCTTGCTGAATATAGCCACTGCAGCACCACCCTGGGAGGCATGCAATATCATACCAGATATCAGCACTGACTTGGAGCTGGGCGACCCAGTAAGTCCCAGTGTAGGACTGTGTGGCATGTACTAAACCTGCTTTGATTTCCTCCTAGCAGCAATATCCTCCTCACAGTCAGTAGGCACTGAAAAACAGCTTCATGATTTGGAGTCGACAGCTACCTCACTGCAATATATACCAGTGAGGATTCCCACAGTGACTCTGTCAGTCATATTTTATGATTATGCTTATTAAAAAAGCCTTGGCATATCTGTCACGCTGTGATTGGATGTGTTCAGAACAAACATCCTCAGTGAGACTGATTCGAGTTTGTAGACTCATAATGTAATTGTGGCTGTTAATTACAAGGTCATAAACGTTGCTAAAACGAGTGAATCATTCTACCTTGCAGAGGTGCGCTGGCTGCTGCTGAGGTTGATAGCACTCAAGGCTGAGGGAGACGATATGAGGATAAAAATAAAAGGTGGTACCTCTAAGGGCACGCTCACTAAATAGGATAATAGAGCTTGGCACTGCACAGGAGAACAGACACACACACACACACACACACACACACACACACACACACACACACAGCACTGAACGGGAGCACAGACTCCTGAAAGGGGGAATGAGTCACTAAAAGCATGCCAGTCAACCTAGCTACATGACAGAGACACCTAGATGAAACAGACAAACAGACAAATAATGGTGGGAAATTAGATCAAATAGCATCACTGGTAAACTTTCATATTGCCATTGTTGACACATGATTTGAATGTGGAAAAAATAATAATACTGTATGTTTATTTTTTTTATAATGACTCTATAATGTGACTATTGACTTGCCACTTAAGTTGTTGTGAAAGGTCTTCTATCTCCCCCTCTGCTGATGAGAAGAGTTGTTCCTCTGAAGAGTTGGGCTCTGCTGACTGGCAAACATACTTGAGTGTCAGTGACTGTCCTTGTCCTTCAAGTTCCAGCCAAATAAACTTCACTTGTCTTTTGGCTGTGCCTCAGTAACAAATTCATCACATTTCCATTGGGGCTTTCATTGAATTACCTGAAGTGGAACCTTTTATTAAAAACATCTTGCCAACCACAATGTCATAACAATTACGAATCTTCTTATGCATTCTGAGGGTGAGGACTTGTCTGAAGACAGAAGATACCAAACTGACTTTTTAGAAAATGAGAACTTTATTGTTCAAATGTCTCTGTTCCTTCTGTGAGAGTAGTGGTTTGTCTCTGAGTGTGTCTCAATCAATAGTTGATTAGTTCCTTCTTCTCATGGGACAAAGGCCTGTCTCTCTTTCCCCTATCAGCTCCTCCAGATTATATGGTATGAAAGAAAGGGGACAAGGAAAGGAAATAAGGATGGTAGAACCCACGTGGGGCTAGAGCTGTGTCCCTATTGGCTGATGGATGGGGAAGAACCTTGTGTCTGACCAATGGCAACAGGAGCAGAGCTCAGTTGCTGCAACACTAGTCTGGCATCCAAACCATTTCCTCTATTCCCCTGAATGGCCAAATCAGCAGCAGCAGCTGTGGAGGTTTTTGTCACAATCATAATGAGTGAGATATGCTGCAACTTTGGCTAAATAATTACTTGTGGGCTTTAACTAACACTGGGGGGGGGGGGGGGGGGGGTGGAGGATATGCTCTGTACACACCTGCCCTGTTCACTATCTCATACAGCAACTCTCTCTGCCAGCTGGTGCAAGAGTATCATCAGCCTTTATGATTCCCAGGGAACTGTTGCTACAGTATTCTCACAAATAACATAGACATAGATACGTCTCTCAAACATAATTCTATGGGTATTATTTCAGTAAAAAATTAAACTGGTTGTGTGCCTTCAATTGTGTACATTTGCTATATGCTATTTCAGTAAGGCATTGGGATCCACTGATGTGAATGCACTAGTTTCTTCAAATTGACATACAGTAGGACATGAAATTCAATCCCTCAGTAAACAATAGTAGAACATGTGTCTGTCCATAACAAGACCGAGCACACCTACAGAGAACTCCAAAGCCATTGTTCGTGAAACTGAGGGATGAAGCCAGACACTGATTTAAAAAAGAAAAGACCATCATTGATTTCCTGTCACATCCGTACGAGACCTGCAGTTGGCCTGTCTTCTGTTTGTCTTGGCAGGAGCCTTGCAGCATGTCAGTCTGTCTGTATACACAAATAGAGACACGTTCTAGATGTTGTCCTTTCTTGGCTACTGTTCTCATTAAAGGTGCAATCTGGAATTCCAACAACAACAAAGTGGGGGATGGGGCTGGAGAAATGTAACCACTCTCAATTTCATAGACAGAGCTATGGATGCAAGGACTGACCATCCAAGGACTGACAACATGTGTGTGTGTGTATGTGTGTGTGTGTGTGTGTGTGTGTGTGTGTGTGTGTGTGTGTGTGTGTGCGTGTGTGTGTGTGTGTGTGTGTGTGTGTGTGTGTGTGTGTGTGTGTGTGTGTGTGTGTTTTCACGATGTCCATGTGTCCATCATTGCACTAGATGGGTCAATAACTGGGTCACTACTGTAACTAATATGAATCATGTCTGATCAGCGGGCAGTCAGGATGTGTGGGACTGGCAGGGATTAACCAGGTGTGATTCCTTCTGCAGCAATCAATACATTATATCCTCTGACTCTTCGATTTGGATTATGTTTATTGTGATCATATGTGGATAACTTATTTTGTTGTTTCCTATTGTATAAAGTTCATGCCAGTGTACCTGAGATGATCAGGGTCAGGGCATTAGTTGTGTGTTCATGCATGGTGTCCCCCTGTCTGAGAAGGAAATGAGTCTGGCTCACGGGTGATGACACACATTCAATGAGTTTAATCCCATTACAGGAACCATTTTATTGTCGTTGTCATGTCTCCGTTTTGCAGAGAACGCCACTGGCTCTTTGACTGTCTGATTTTAGACGTGCAGGAGATAGCATCATTTGGAAATTATTTGGAGATGATTAAATTGCTTAATTATAAAAATGAACTTTCATCCAGCTACTATAGGTTTTAAGTCCCTAATCTCTCTGCCCTTGGTTGAGGGCAGATTGTGTCTTTCCATATTGCGATGTATTTTAATCCTGGTTGATAATATTGGGGAGACACCAATCAGGATTAACAATCCTGCTACTCAGAAAATAAACTGCCAACTGCACATATGTTCCAGGAATATAAAGTACAATAGCACTAATCTCAGAACCCATACTCTAATCTGATTTAGATATAGTGATATTACAGATACACTTTCTGAATAGAACTGAAGTGCTACAGTGTTCACCAGTGGAAACTGGTGGTGGTAGAAATCAGAGGGTGGGCTCATTGTAGTACATGGAATGGAATGGAAGGAACGGTATCAAACACAGGCCTCATTCCATGCCATGCCTACCTCTACCAGCACATTATATTTAATCTACTGGTTCTGTTGCAGCCATACAAGTCTTCTCTCACGCGCACGCACGCATACGCACACGCACGCACACACACACACACACACACACACACACACACACACACACACACACACACACACACACACACACACACAAACACACACACACACACACACACACACAAACACTCATTAGCGTTCTGTGGCTGCGTCTGCCAGGGGAATGTGTGTCCAGACTGTAATTATGGCTTAGTTGGTCGTATGGGTCATGGTTGGTCAGTCAGACAAACATGGCCTCAGACAGACACAGGCACATCCACAAGCTCAGTATGGGTTTATGTACTGTTAACACGCACACCTACACACACACACACACACACACACACACACACACACACACACACACACACACACACACTCACGCTCGCATGCACATGCACATGCACATGCACATGCACATGCACATGCACATGCACATGCACACATACACACACACACACTCACAGTGAATTCGGTCCCCCACTGAGATCATATCACAATGACTCTCGAACATTTTTAATTAGCTGTTAAACATTCCTCAGTGTCTCTCTGCATGCATTCGCTTTCAACTGGCAAAAGTGTTTTTCTATTCAGACGACTGTGACCAAGGCGTTTGAAGAAATAAGAAACCAGGGCCAGAGCTGTCTATTCACACCAGAGGCCGGTGCTAATTGGGTGAATAAGCTGGATGTTGCAGAGAAGAACACAGTGTTGCTCTGTAAACGGGCAGGCTGGTACCATGTGCTAGACTATTCATTATAAAGGTGGACAGACTGGAAAACATAAACAACCCACTGAAAGAGCGGTTAATTCAATTTGAGAATGTATGTGAATATATGAGCTAGATTAGATGTGGCTATGAGCACCTGCATCATATTGTGCAGTACACTCATCATTGATTACTTTATCTTATGTGACTGATGGATAGATGATTCACTTACTTAAACTAATGTATTTGTTGTAAGTCGTTTTGGATAAAGGCGTCTGCTAAATGCCATAAATGTAAATGTAATGTATACTGTACAGCAAAGAGACGATTATGGAGCCACAGGCTGCACTTAGTAGGCTATCATATTTACCATACAGTCCAGTTACCATACTGTTTATACCACACCTGTAGCCAAATATCAAACCAGCATTGTTGCCTGAAGACAGCATTAACCCACTATCTGAAGCCTCTACATTAGCCCTGTTAGCTAACATGAATCTTTAAGTCTCAGGCAAGGGGACTCATCCCTCAGTGAGGTCTTCTAATTGACCCAGAGTGCCCTGCAGATGGACTACAGCAGATGGTGGGAGCAGACATTTTGTATGCGATCTAAGGGAGAAAGGACGAATGGAGAGTTGGTGAGATGAATGGATGGATGGATGATTGGCAGGAAGGAGGAATGGGCCTGTGGAGGTTTTGAGGCCAAATATTTCCCCTGTGATGCGCCATGCCTCCACTCATGCATTCACTCCACCCTTTCTGACAGTCTGTCTCTGAGACCACAGGCTCTGCGTGCGTGCGTGCGTGCGTGCGTGCGTGCGTGCGTGCGTGCGTGCGTGCGTGCGTGCGTGCGTGCGTGCGTGCGTTCCACAGTATGACTTCATTGTGGTAGAGTGATGGTTAGAATCCAACTCTACTTCCTACTTGAGTTATTATTTCTGGTCTTTTCTCATCCTTGTCTCCAGGTCCTCTCACCTGAGATGAGCTGTCCCAGGTGAGAACTACCTCCTGCTTGAGAGAGCAGATAGAAACAGAGAGATACTGAGATTGACGTGTCCGTTTTCATCTTGTGGAGAGGAACATCATATCATCACACCAACCATGAACACCTCCAGGAACGCTGCAAGGTGATATTATACTTTACTTACATCTAGTCTCCTCCTCCTCTCTATCCCTCTACCTCGCCTCCTTTCCTCTGCTCTCCATTTTCTTCTCTGCTATCATTCAGGTTCATTCATACATCTCCACAAACTTCTTTCTTCTTCTCCCTATTTCAATCAATCAACCAAAGGTGATTCACACAGAGGTTTTCATCTGGTCCCACTGTGCTATGATAGCAGCGTGGTGGTGCTGTCATGGTGGAGTCCATTGAGTTAGCAGAAGAGCAGGTTGATCTGGATGAATTATACAGCCTGCCCTGCCTCCCCCCCAAATCAGGGTCCCGTAGCTTAGCGACGCAGATCTTTCTTTCATCAGTGGGCCTGTTTGATCTGTGCCTCTGGTCCCTGTGAGACCCATCCCCAGGCCTGGCCCGGGCCTGTCCCCAGCCCTGGTGCTTATCAAACACTGGTCCCCAGCCCTGTCATTAGTGCCTATGCCTTCTTTCATCTGCCCGGGCCCTGGGGCATCATCAAAAGAGCCTTCTGGGTCATATTAATGAAGTCCATTCAGTCAGATAGTTATTATACTGTTTCTGTATGAAGCGAGGCTACGGCCTGTGTCACCTGACACTGACAAACAATACATAGCGTGACATAGCACTATACTTTCTGTTGTAACATTTAGGTGGCTCTATGACCAATGTTACTGTGTGTGTGTGTGTGTGTGTGTGTGTGTGTGTGTGTGTGTGTGTGTGTTCACAAGCATTCCTGTGTTATGGCAATAAATGACGAGGTCTTTTCTAATGTGCCAAATACACCTGACGTTGTTGTTGTTGATGAAAGCCAAGGAGAAGTGACCATAATAGAAGTAGGTTGCTTATTCGATCTGTGCATGGAGGAAGCCTTTTCAACAAAACTGTTAAAATACCAGTCCCTAGTCACACTTGGAATGGGTACGTGGGTGCGTGGGTGTGTGAGGGCGTACGTGCGTAGGTACATATGCATGTATGCATGTGCCAGCTGCCAGCGGTGAGGAGAAGGTTAGGAGATGGTTGCTGTCTTTCAGATCTGTTCAGGTGTAGAGACATCAGTCTGTTATCATTAAAACTCAAACAGAACATTGTCTGAAAGCCTATGAAGCCACAGTCATCCAGTCCATCTTTGTGTCCCTGTCACTCCCACCCACACATGGAGGAGGGTGAGACAGCATCTCAGTAACATCTGCTCTGAAATAATGATATAGATAACTTGTGCTGATACTGTCTCGACCTTTCCCCCTTGTGTGTCAATGTGTAGCACCAAACCACCCTGCTGCCTGTGGTTGTTGTTACATGGCCCCCTGTTGTCCAGGTAGAGGCATTGCTCTTCAGTATGGCTCTGCAGTCACAGATGGGAGAAGGGAGACACAGATGCTGTGTAGTACAGTATACTACTTGGTATAGAACTATCTGATATGCTGTGCTAAGTGCAGTGCACTCTTTTTTATGTATTTGTATTTGTATTTGGATGTATTTGGACATTCTAGACATGAGCTTTTTCCTCCATCTCTTCAGAATCAGAATTCCAAATCAGAATTTTTTAATTTGGCTAAGTATATTTTCACATACAGGAAACTGACTTGGTGAGGTCGGTGTATGTCTTTATGAGAGGTGGCTGGGTGTAACGCCACAGGCAGTATATATCATGGTATGGAAGACACTCATAAAGCCTGTCCACCCAGTGGTCACAGAGGTAAACAGCTTCCCTGCAGTGCCTGTTGCTTAGTTACCGACTGCTTTACCATGTGTATTTTGACAGCCAATCTGGAGAGATGTCTTTGATGAGGAAATAAAGAGATTAGAACAAGTGGAAGTAAAATACATAACCTGAAGTCAACTAGAGCTCTTTCCAGGATTTTTTTTATTTCTTCTGTTTTTCCCCTCTTTTCTCTTTCTCGCGTGCTCTCTCTCTCTCTCTCTCTCTCTCTACCTTATGCAGTTTCCATTCAGATGAGATAAAAGCTATGTTTACATTCACACTGAAAACATGAAGATGGTGATTATGTTTCATTAATTTACTACATTTTGGCTTCAGAACAATATGTTCTCTCGGGTTCTCTAGACTCTAGAGAACATGAAGTTGTTGTAAAAAACTTCCAAATGATATCTGTTAATGCAATGCACACAAACAGTAGATGCTGTATACTGAGTTCACAGGGTGTCCTTGTTGTTGTCAGTGTAGCATATTTGTTCAGTTGAACTGTAGTCAGCAGAGGAAAAAAGGCCCTTTTGGGAGTCCCATAAGTAAACATAGAGAACTAACCAGGCTGCGATTACTATGGAGGGAGGCTGAACTCAAATGCTTTGGCAGTTGTATATTGATAGTAACATGAAAGTCTCTTTAAACATTCAGCATACTGAGATAAATTATGTTTACCAAGTGAAATAATGTATGTGTATGTCTCAGGGGGCAAAGAGATAATATGCACACACAGGGCTGAGGCTCAGTAGCAAATAAGCGGTTGTGTACCATAGTCTCAGAGAAAAAGGAAGGTTCCCCAGAGACAGATATGTCCAGCTGGAATGGTAGGTCATGTTTTTGATGGTTTTCCTTGACACCAGGGGAGTATTGCTGTGCTTTTCTTATTTCTGTTTATTTTATCTGGATGTTTGCAATGATACGTGAGTAAACCTGTATGTAGCGGAGTTACAGTGGAGTTGGGATGAGGATATAAATGTTATATCATATCAGCAAAATGGAGCAGACAGTAGCCTAATGTAAATCAATACCAAAAACTCACCTGTATTCAAGTATCACAATCTATATATTGGCAAATTTTGTGGATTTACTTGTGGGAATTTGCAACACGTTGTGACTACTAAATAGAAAACTGAATGCCTATGCTGTCTTTGTCTGGCTCCTATCACCATTTACAATAGTGTAGCCTCGACATTTTTAGAAAATGATTATAGAGACCATTTTTCATAGAGTCATAGAAAATGATAAGCCATTAGTACTTTTGTTCACCCACAGTCCTCATTGAACATCGAAGTGAATCGCTGTGAATCATAGAATTTATCTTTCAAAGTGAAACAATGACAAACCAAATAGTTTTGACTTGAATAACTGAGCCCCGCTGAATGGCTGTATAGAATAACCAAAACACAGTTCCTGTAATCTTTACAAAGACAATAAACGAGCAGAGACAATTTCATTTGGCCGGCAAACATTTGGCTCTGACATTTACTAAATGAAAAGAGATACAATCTCATGGACCAGGGAGAGCAGAGACTTTCTTCTTTCTCTCTCTGGTTATCCGGTCTAACCTTTAGACTGAGAGAGCTTGTTGAATATGTTGATGAAATTACCTTCATAGCCAGTGTTTGGTGTGTTTATGCAGTACGCTCTGAGTCAGACCGCGCTCTGGGCAGATGTTTCAGGACTGAGGCATAAGCTGCTATCGATATTCATCAGTGCAAAGGACTCTGTTTGAGAATATACCAGACCCCGCTATAGTTCATGTTTACATAATGAATGCAGGAACAAAGCCGCTCATGTTTACCTCTAAAATGTCTCTGGTGACATTTTGTCTGTTGTTTAATGTCCACGAGTATAGTGGTTAGTGGTAAACAGACCAGTATTACGTATCTAAAGATGTACTTGCCTCAAGAACAACTTTGATGAAAACATACAGTATAGTGTACAGTATGCAACAAGTGGCTTTGTTTTGTTATATAACTGATGATTCTGGCTGCTGTTGTACAACGATGCAGCTCTCATAAAATTATACGTAACATCATTGGAAAAGTGTTATGTGTTACTTGCATTGTACATCCTTAAGCCCCCCCCCCCCCCCACACACACAC
This sequence comes from Argentina silus, assembly GCF_951799395.1. NCBI lineage: Eukaryota > Metazoa > Chordata > Actinopteri > Argentiniformes > Argentinidae > Argentina > Argentina silus. Next base: position 14,934,667 of record NC_139666.1, on the reverse strand, counting down.
ACACACACACAACACCTGGCCACCATTACTGTACGTATGCGTGTGTGTCTTGGATGTGATACCTGTGAGAAGGTGAGAGTGTGTCTTGTTCCCACTGCTCTGGTGGATCAGGCTTGGTGTGTGTATGTGTGTTGGCCTGGGTAGCGAGGGGCCGGGGCCGGGGCAGGTGCTGTGGAGAGGGCCCTGTTGGCTCATGGTCCCCACACTAATTAAGTTGAGGGTCTTTGTGTGTGTAGGCCTGGCTCCTGTGATGGGGCTTTACCAATACACACTCCTCTCACATCCCCCCTCTCCCCCAGATCAGCCGGCCTTTGTCCCTCTACCATGGGAAAGGCTCGTCTTCACAGCTCCCTAAAGCCTGTGTTTACCTGCTCTAACTCTCTCCTGTACACCAGTATACTGCCTCTCTCTCCTCTCTCTCTGCTTCAGGGAAGGAGTGCCTTCCTTCTTGAAATTAGCCTTTACAATAGCAGTTATTACTGAGACTATCTACTTTGTCTGTGGAGGGTTTAAAGGAGTCTCAGCCGACATCGTCTGGAGATGGTCAGGTTATATTGGAGCTAAACACCTTACTGAGGACATGCACACACATACACACACACACACACACACACACACACACACAAACACACACACACACGCACACACACACACACACACGCACGCACACACACACACACACACACACACACACACACACACACACACACACACACGGGAGGGCATGGGAAGCAGCAGTATCTATCACCTCTGACAGTTTCAAATTGCTTTGTGGATTGTGTTCACTGCTTACGGTTTACTGTATCATGATTATTTATGAAAACTACTCAGCTCCAGAACTAAAAACTCAAACTCATTTCATTTCATTCCATTTGAAAAGTTGTATTATGGTATGGTAGAAACACCTTAGGATATGACCTTATTTGTCTTCAGCTAAAGAAATGTATTTATCTTAAGGGCAATTTGTTAAATAGGTCATTGTTAAAAAGCAGCATTCGACTGTCGAGATGCAATATACAAAACAGGTTTTTTTCAGGTCCATGTGGTGTACAGTGCAGTAGTTGGCATGTTGGGTCGTGCCCACACATCACTCTGCCACCTGCTGCCTAGCTACTACCCTTAAGACAACAAGAGTTTAGGTCAACCAGAGCCAAAGACACGTGCAGGCTTCCCTCCCCAGATTAGTCTAAATCAGCACTGATGAGACCTGTTGTCTTTAGCAGAAGCACAACTGAAGCCCACACATTACTGACACAATGCTGACACAATAACAGCCACTTCCTGTCATAATCCTGCTTGGACAGATGGTTCTGAAGGCACCAGGTAAGGTTTATACTGCATCCTCAGCCTCAATTATGGTAAAAGCACATTTACACACTGAAGCCTTTCCAAGGAGGTGATATCAGAATAGTGTGCATAGTTTGGGCCACTGGGTAATCTTTGCAAGTTTGAAATCAGATCGGAATTTTGAATTTTTGTTGGAATATGTGTTATTCTATTAGCCCATATTTAAATAAATGTTTTTCCTTGCAAATGCATACGCCTATTGATATTTCCTTCCATTTCAAAGTATCACTCATGGCTATTCACTTTCACAGTCCCCTTTCATAAACATAGACAGTGAAATATGATGGAAATATATTCTCCCATCAGCAACTCTTGTTTAGTAATCATAACATCCATATGCTGTACATAGACTCCACAACCTTGCAAGAGAGAGAGAAAGAGAGAAAGAGAGAGAGAGAGAGAGAGAGAGAGAGAGAGAGAGGGTATCAGGTTTCTCTTTCTCTGTACTGATAATCCAGGCTTTGCCCAATGAGGGATGGAGAGAGCAACTCTAGCCTCTGACATGGCCACAGCTCTGGAGGGAGGTTGGAGGTGGGGGGGGGGGGGGCGTTAACATGGATGAGCTGCCCATGGGGGTCTCTGGAGGGGGGGGGGGGCGGCTAGAGATGGGCAGGGTATAAATACCTGCAGTGGACAAGGGGGACATCACACAGGTGGACTCAAAGGGAGGCCAGGGAGCATCAGGAAAGCAGGGATACCTTTTCATCTGAGAGAGAGACCATCCAGGAGAGAGAGAGAGACATCCCTAAGAGGCACCAACACAGGACCAGCCCTCCCCCCACCTGAGGGGTACTGGTCTAGGGAGAGTCTGAGCATCTACCTGTCAGGGTGAGAGGGGACCTGTGTGGCTGAGAGAGAATAGAGCAGGAGGCCACATCTCTGCACAGGTGAGAGGAGCTACAGCCTGACCTTGAGCCCTGGCAAGAAGAGAGGTGGGGAGATATCCCGTGTACCCATCTGGGTGATCAAGATGTCGTGTCAAGCGTTCAACGCTGACTCCTTCGCCACGCTAGCGGGAGACTCCGCCCTGCCGCTGCTCATGCACCATGCCTCTGCCGCTGACTGCCTGTCTGCGTCAACACACCCACACAACATGGTCTCCACAGGTAACCTCTGACCTTTAACCCCAAAACGTAACCTTCTAACCCTATTTCAGTCAGGACACTTACCTGTCCATCATGTTTAATGAAAATGGTAATAGATTGAAGTTTGGCGTAATTGAATGGCTCCACTCTGTATAGCTCCCTGCCTGATGTTTAACATAAAATACAAAATAACATAAGGCAGGGAGCCCATAACTATCAAACCCCCCCCGTAGGGAGGTAAATACAGAGAGACCGAGCGGGTGGAGGCTGGGGCGGTGGGTGAGACGACCAACAAGTGAACTCTCATGGCCAGTTGGGTGGAGGGTTGCATACTCTGCTCTTTTAAGCCTTGTCCCTGAGACATGTGATGATGTTTTGCGGACGTGTGAATCAGCTGTCCATTTCTTGACGGACAGCTACGCCGTTCGACTTAAAGTGTCTGAACTTACGTAAACTTCATAGCTGTGCCTCAGCCACTGAAACCTATAGTCACCCATCCCTAACCCCCCCCCCCCACACACACACACACACACACACACACACTAAAGCTGAATACTGTATATGCATATGATTGATACAAAAAGCTATGCACATCAGCACAGTTCATGAGATTCATAATGATTTCCTGAAGAATAACACTCATGTTTCCATGGACATACTGTCATGAATGCTATATTGTCATTACCATTCCTATTATGAGTAGGAGTGAGAACATTTTCATGAAATGATATCTGTGTTAAAGTGCTTCAGTCAGTGGAGGACGAATTAGAATAACAAATAGCAATTTATTTAAATAAACCAAAATTATGTAAATGTGTCTAATCAGCTTGTTTGGCCCAGCTGTTTCTCTGCCG
>NC_139666.1:14913881-14928881 GCF_951799395.1 Argentina silus | reverse complement strand
CTGGAGAAGGAGGTGGTCCGGGTGTGGTTCTGTAACCGTCGGCAACGGGAGAAGCGGGTCAAAACCAGCCTCCATCACAGCTCCTACCTGTCCAAGGAGAGCCCCATCAGATAAAGCTTGCAATATGGTCTGTTTTCTTATCTTTAACTGCATTGCCCACATGTGACATTTACCTTACACAAGCTAAGGGAGGAACCTCACTTCATACCTAACAACAATCTGTTCTACTGAAATCAAGAGTTGAGAGGAACAGAGGAACATGGCTCTTGCATGCTCATCCACAGATGAACATTGTGCCTTTCTGATGAATGCACAGGAGATGACCTGATACACGTTACGGATGGATTCACACTGGTCTCCTAAAGTCAATCAAAGAGACTTGCAACAGCAGAGTTTGAGTTTGGGTCTGCAGTACAGACTCAGTTCTGATGTGGCCTCTTTCCTTTACCAGACTACCTGCCTGTACTTGAAGTGTCTACCACTGATTTACAATATTGCTATGTATATGTGATAATGATTCTGGTCTGGTCTGGTTAAAAAATCAAATAATGTTCATATATTTCCTTGTGACTTTATTATAAACATTTTTATCTGAGATGTAATATATTAAATGTAATGACTTATTGTGCACATTCTACATTTTTATTTTTAAACAGGCAGTGGAATGTGTCAAGACATATTCAGACATTTTGTTGACAAATGTAAACACATGCTGACCTTGTACTGTCTCATATGTACCATTTTTCATACTTATTGATGTCTACAGTAGTAAATCCAGAATGATGAGTAAATCCACACAGCAACAGTCAGTCAGAGGAGAGGAGATGACCTGGTTTAGGTGATGGATATGAGGAGCACCTGTCCTCATAATGGAGAGACATACTACACTGCAACATCCAAGATGAAGTGACCAAAAAACAAACAAACCAGAAGAGCCTACCACTGTATTCCAATACTTGAAAATATAGTAATATATACGTATTACTGCTCTGTAATCTATCTGAGATAAATGAATGACATAGAAATATGTTTTGAGCACTGGCATATGTGTAAAGATTATTTATTTGATTTGTTTTATTTAATTTATTGATAGATTAGTGCTGCAGTGTCCGGGATATCTTTGAAGCTACCAAGAGAGAGCTGTAAGAAATCACAATTCATATGATCTCTATACTTCATTGTATGTGGCATTTTTCATATCTACTGATGGGTTGATGTGTTTCTATGAATAAATACATAAACACAGCCTGTCCTCTTAGCCTGTCCATATCATAAAAAATCTCACTAGGGCATAATAAATATAGCTGTATGAGTGCATCCTATCAGAACAGCTCTGAATGAGGTATAAATCAACTAAACAGCAGAACATTGTCCCTACTGTACAATATATGCAATCGTCAGCAGGTTTGCGATCTTACAGCAAGGCCATATGCATAATATAACAGTGACTCCGAGGGGAGACCAGGGAGATCCAGGGTGCCACTAGGGAGGCTGAGACTGTAGAGAGGCTGAGACTAGAGAGAGGCTGAGACTAGAGAGAGGCTGAGACTGTAGAGAGAGCTGAGACTAGAGAGAGGCTGAGACTAGAGAGAGGCTGAGACTGTAGAGAGAGGCTGAGACTAGAGAGAGGCTGAGACTAGAGAGAGAGGCTGAGACTAGAGAGAGGCTGAGACTAGAGAGAGAGGCTGAGACTAGAGAGAGGCTGAGACTAGAGAGAGAGGCTGAGACTGTATCTCATTGGGATCCCCTTTATTAGGAAGGACAAACAGCAGAAGAAACAGACATACTCTGTAGAGACTCAGCGTCTCTGTATTAGCCCTATGGTCTGACGGGAGCTCTGATCACCAGGGAGCCTGGAACAGCAGAGGGAAGCCTGGGACTGGATGCCCCCAGGAGAGGAACACAGAGAAGAGGCCCTCCACAATGAGCTCATTTACTGCCTCTGGTTTATATGACACATGCTATCATTGCGAGGTTATACTGCTGTTCTAGCCTACCTGGGTTTATGGATATTATATTGATGCCTGGGTGAGACAGCAGACATACTCATAATGGGTTTGTGAGAGAGCAAGAGAGTGTGAGAGAGAGAGTGAGAGAGAGCGAGAGAGAGCAAGAGTGAGAGAGAGAGAGAGAATGAGAGCAAGAGAGAGCGAGAGAGAAGCTTTTATGAGGCTTCACGTCTGCCTGTACCTAAAGCAGAGATGTAACTGTTCTCCAATGGCAACAGGGTCCAGTGTCATCAGGGAGTTATTAATGATCCTCATCTACCTCTACATCTACCTCTCTGTTGTAATCATAGGAGATAAATGTTCAAAGAAACAAAGAAAGCAAAAACTACTGGAGGACTGAGTTGAAGACATTAGGATGTCCAGGTCTGGTTTGTAGATGGATCTTATTGACTTGTGAAGTTGCAGTCTGTCTTTAATTGTGAGAAATGATGGGGGGGGGGGGGGGGGGGGGAAATAGAACAGATTCTGAATGGATGAAATGTGATTGTCCTGTAAGAAGGTCTAAACAGAGCAACCTATCCCCATTATATGTCGCTTACCTCTGTATTCTCACACACTCAGCTCAATATTAAAAACAGTAGCAGTGTATGTCTGTTCTCTGAAAAGGTGCACAAACTACCCAAGTATGAAGTACTAGCTTCATACTAGCTGGTGAAACAAATCATTCACGACATGGGTCAGACATCTCCCAAAGACCACTACAGCATGTAATACATTTCATATAAACAAAGGATTAGTGCTGGATGGATGATGCTGTTAGACAAAAAACAGGCAGAACAAAGAGCAGGTTGTAAATGAAGATTTTATTAATTAATTATTAATTCAAGCCTAAACAATAAAACTGTACAATGACAGAAGTTACATACAGTACTATACATACATGTTTCAAAGCATGAAAACAACCTTTATTAATTCAATGTCCTAGCATCAGGAGAATTGCACCCAAATCAAATCAACAGAAAATAATCTAGGTATTACCAATCCCAATGGTCCCTGTATGAAACTGTTTCAGTGTTCTCTCTGACACAGCAGTGAACAGAACGGAAGACTATTAGAGAACCATTAGAAACCCATTTAAATCTGTTTTAAAGATGAATTAAATGCACAAGTGTGCACTGCACATATGAGACACCCAGTTAATGACAGCAATAGAAATCAGACAGCAAGAAAGGATTCACTCTGATTGGCAGTCATACTGTAGCCATGGATGTTTGAGGAAACCTCAAAAAGAGCCATCAGGCGAGAGAGAATGAATATGTATGCATAGTGACTTTAGATGTGCACCCCTCTGTACATAGGCTCTCTGTATGAGGACATTGAGAGACCAGACCTGGATCACAGTGTCATATTAGCTGTGTGTGTGTGTGTGTGTGTGTGTGTGTGTGTGTCTGAATGAGGCAGCTTCAACAACAAATATGGTAACTGCACAGCAGCCAAAGAGCAGGATAGACTCAGACTTCTAGTAACACAAGTCACACTAGCAGTCGCTGTCTATCCACTTCACAGAGAGACTAATTATACACCAACATTATCAGAGTAGACACAAAGCCATAACATTATCATCAAATTAGCTTAAAATCAGTAGTATAAAACAAGCAGTTAAGATCATCATTATCTGATACAGTATGTCAATTGTACATTTATGATAATTAGTATGAATTAGCATAGTATTATTATTTCACACACACACTGATATGTGGCCTAGAGTAGGCTATCCAGTTTGGTTCAGCTATGACCTCACATTCTCATGCAAAATGTTAAATTGTGAGAAAAATCAAGCCCTTACCCTGATCCTACTATAGGGTTAATGTCAGCTCGACATGAGTCAGTGTCAGTGTGTTAGACGCGCTATCATAATGGCATCACCAGTATCTACCGTAGTGTACCTAAAGATATCAGAACATAGAGAATAACAATAATGATGATTATTACTTCCTCCTCCCCATACAACATAAGTTAGATATAAACAGTGGGTTAACACGGATAGCCCTCAGACCAATGGAGAACCCATGCAAACTATACAATGTAAACATACAAAAATTCAGTGAGGCGTATGTACATTACAGCATCCTTCTAATCTGCAGGCTACAGGGTGGCAGATTGTAGCCCTTGCAGAGAGAGAGGCCCTCGAGGAGTGCATGGCTCATTTTTGCTCAGTTCATATGACACATTATTCCTTCATAAATCTATCAGCTGTTCAACACCACTCCAGTCTCAGACCCTATGGGCCATCAGCCTGACTTGTGTGTGTGTGTGTGTGTGTGTGTGTGTGGGGGGGGGGGGGGGGGGGGGTGTTTTAGTCCACTCCAGGGCTTTGAGCTGTCTCTCGATCTCGTCGTCGGAGATGGTGGCTCGTTTGGGGAGGCTGTGCTGGGAAGACCCTTCCCTGCTGCAGGCGCTCTCACCATCTGTAACACACCATTACACCACATGAACACAGAACTTACTGTAATATAACACTAAACACACTATTCAAATGTATTTCAACAGTTATTTAAATCAGAACACACACAGCTAAGCGGTAGTGGAGAGTAACTGACCCCCAGGGGGAGCCAGACACCACCAAATGTACTGCAAGAGCCTCCCATCCCAAGAGGCAGAGTCTACAGGCAGACAGAGGGCTACCCCCCGCTACCCCCGCTGCCCCCGCACCCAGCATTCACACAGCAGGTGGGCAGGGGTGGGCTGGGGCTGGGGGTATAGGACATGAGGTATAGGGCATGGGTGTCTCCTTACCTTTCCTGAGATCAATGCCGATCTCATCCAGCACCTGGTTAACGATGTCCTGAGATTCCTCTCATCACCCGACTCATCAAAGATCTCATCTAGAGTGTCATTGACTGGAGGGGGGGAAAGAAAGAGAGAGAGAGAGAGAGAGAGACAGGGCAGTTAGAGGAGATAACAGATACAGAATGGGAACAGAGATATCTGAAAGGTCAATGACCCACACATCGATCAGTGTTTTTTTTTTGGGGGGGGGGGGGGGGGTTCTGTTTGGACCTTGGACTGTTTTTTCTTTTTTTGAAAAATGCTTTTATGCATCTTTCAAACCTGTAAATCAGTGTGAGCTCTTACTCATGTCGTCTGTCAAGCCCATCTTCATGTTCTCCTTCTGGAAGTTCTGCATGGTCTGGAGGGTCTTCTGAGGATCCATCTTCTTATTCACCGCCTGCATCGTCTACAGACACACAGACAGATACACCCATGGAATCATTATAAAAATCATTTAATGTCTGACCCGGCAGAGATAATTAGGCCTGGTTCTGATGGTGTGTGATGTAAAGGCCAGGTGATGGTGTCTGTTTGGAATATTGAATCTATTTCTGTGGGCTTAGTGAGTGAGTTATATTTCGCTGTGCAGTACAGGAAGTCAGAGTCAGCTAGGCTGAGCTCTCTGTGGAACCAGGTGTCTTTTGAAGCCCTGAGATTTACACACTGCCTTGCATTGCAAAACACATATATGCACACACCTGACACTGTTGGAGACATCAGTCCCTCAACTGATAGCTACTGTACACCCATAGAGCAACTCTCAGGAAGCGCACGCACACACACACACACACACACACACACACACACACACACTTCCTGCCGGTGTGCAATATTGACACAAGCATGGCCTACTTTCACTGGAGTCTGAAGCAGGCAAACAAGCTCCACATCTAATTAGTTTCAATTTGCATATTTTTCCAAAATTGTTTTTCCAAAACAGTGTCACTGTTTTTAGTGAGGAGGCTCAATGCATGCCCACAGTAATGTCTATTCATAGAGGAGGCTGTGTATGGGGCTGTGAAATCAAAACTCCACACAGAAGACAAAGGGCTTATTATAACTGTCCTATACTTCATCACACACCATTAGAATCAGGCCTAATTATCTCTGACCTCTCCAGTAAAACATCTCTGTACATGATGCATCCCTGCAAGCCAATTAGCCATCCTGAACATGTTTAATTAAGTGTGACACTTGGAGACATTGTTAGGATTGCAAACAGCTTTTTCATTAATACATTAATAACAAACACTGAAATATTGATAAACATTTAACAGCTTTAACTAGTTCACATTTAGAGCACCAAACATGAATAATAAAACTGGGGTAATACATACTAATATAATAATAATAATAATAATAATAATAATAATAATAATAATAGTCAAATAAAATAAACATTTTTGACAGTGGCTCTCTGCCGGAAAGCTTAAGACAGGTCAATTCTGAGGATGACGCAATAATGTCACTGATCTTGGAAACATTCAGCCTAATTACAAACTTACTTTCCTAAGGGGGGCAGAATACAGACAAAGCCTTCACACACACACACACTCACACTCACACACACTAATTACACATTCAGAGGGGATTCCTTTGAACTGCACTGTTTTGGAGGATCTTTTTTAACTGGGTTACTGGGACTGTTTTGGCCTCATTTACAGGAACTAAATAAAACATTTGTGTGTGGAGGGGAACTTCAATGCACTCATGAAACACTGATAAAAGCTAGTTCTATGGAGAAGTACAGTTCAAGTCCTACACCATATACAGTATTCTCTATCTAATGAGATATCAGAGATGGGTGTGTGTGTGTGTGTGTGTGTGCGTGTGTGTGTGTGTAAATAGGTTGAGGCTAGGGGTCGGGTTAGTTGCTTTACCTTGGCTGTAGCAGACATGGCTCCGGCCATCTTCATCTGAGAGTTCATGACCTTGGTCTGGGTTGACATGGAGGTGACCTTTGAACTGACAGCATAGGTCCTGTTCTTCTGCTTCCTCAGCTGAACCAGCTGCTTGGCCAGGATCTTACAGGCCTCCCGGTTACCAGACTTAGCCATCTTCTTTATCTCCATCTCCTACAGATAGGGGGGGGGGGGGGGGGGGGGGGGGGCATTACAGTTAATCTTTAGAAGCTCCACCATGTATAGATTCATACACACACATTTGCACATACACACTGTTCATACATAAACAAACATCCATAAGGTTCCCCTGGGACTCATAATGTGTAATGCAGACCAAACAACCCTTTTTGCCATGGTAAACAAGTGAACAAATATAGTTACCCAAGGTATGTCACACACAAACTGCATCAATGCAAAACACGTGAGTGTGTGTGTGTGTGTGTATATGTATTTATGTATGTACAGTAATAGCCTCCCCTGGGACCATATTACAGCTCCAGGTTGCATTAGCTAGCCAGGCCTTTCAGCACTGCAGAAGACTTGTTTGTCCTCCTTGAATTTATTTGTTTTGAAGAGCATGTTCTTTAAACAATAATAATCCTTCATTAATGTATATCATTACAGGGATAATGCTCTCCGCTCTCCCGGTGTCTCTCCCTGTGCTGAGCAGGCACTTACATACACGTGAACTCAAGCATACGCACACACACAGAAATTAACGACAGGAGGAGAGCAGAGTCTCTCAGAGGAAAAATTTAGGATGCAACGTTGACAATAACGCTGTATAATATATGTCATCTGCAATAAACCTGAACCTGAGAATTCTGAGCCTGAAATATAAAATATATGAAATATAGGCCAGTGACTGGTTGCTGCTGATGTGAGCTTATTACTGATACTTTACTGGCCTGTCAACAGTAGGCAGAAGGGACGGGACAGATAGACGACGCTGTCACAGAGATGGAGGGATGCAGTGTTCACAGACTCTTATGGGGCATTCTGCTTGTCTCATAATCACGGGGCCAGTGCTATATTTCAACTGGGACAAAAAAACAACAACTACCTTTTCCTCTAATAATATAATAAATAATGAATCAAGTGGGATCTGCTACAGTGCTATTCTGTTCTCTCAAAGGGTTGACAACTAGGCCCATATCAGCTAATTCATGAGCCCGAATCCATCTAAGAGTGTGCACACAGTATATCCTACAGAAAACAGAAGGATCTGGATATACCGAAGTAGAAAACTATTGTTATGTCCCAAAAACTCTATTTTCCCCAAAACTATTTTTTGCTAGTGAGTCTCTCTCACAGGACTACAGAAGACCCAGAAGAGGAAATGAGGAAGTGTGTGTGTGTGTGGCGGAGGGGGATTCACATTTATGCTAAACTACAATATAGGTCACTTCCATTTCTGAAGAATGGATATTTAGACCAACTACAAAGCAAAAGAAATAGATTAATTAGAGGAAAAATTAATGGTGAATAAAAACCGGATCCCTTAGGAGGCAATTATGCCCTGTATGATGTTTACTTAAGACAACAGAGAGCAGAACGCGTCTTCTTTTAATCTTTCTGAAAGAGGGAAACGTAGGGAAATGTTCTATTCTGCTGTTCATATAGTGTGTGTATGGTGGCTGTGCCTGTGGGTGTGTTCTTCCTCCCCTCTACCCTGCAGCTATTCAACCTATCCAATCCTGTCTTTTCAATTACATCTATTATCTTTTAGCCAATGAGCTTGTATGGGAGATAGCAGAAAAAGGAAGTAAGGCTAGGCAGGGGGGAAGGATCTGGATTGGCCTACACTCAATTACGTTTGATGCAATAAGCAGTAATCTACAGGAAAGGTGTACTACTGGAGGCTAAAACAGTGTGTGTGTGTGTGTGTGTGTGTCTCACCATTTGTTTCTCCTGCCTCTCCAGAGCGGTTCTGTCTCTGGTGATCTGTCTCTGAGTGCCGCGCAGCTCCTTAGTCTGCTCCTTGATAACATCTGAGAGAGAGGGAGGGAGGGAGGGAGAGAGGGAGGGAGAGAGGGAGGGAGGGGGAAATGAGGAGAGATGGAAACGAGGAGAGATGGAGGGAAATGAGGAGAGACGGAGAGAAGACATTAGACTAGCAATCACAGAAAGTTGTAAAGTTTAAAAAAAAAAAATCTAATTCAAAAGACATTCACAGCACTTTATAAATTGCATGACCTATATGTCTGCATGGGTAATACATTTTTAAATAAGAGGGTTTCCATATCCAATAACTAAATATCTGGCTAAACTTAACAGGCTTCCTCTACAGCAGGAGTGTCAGTCATTTTAGCCCAGGCGTCACTTTTGTCTTCTCCAGGCCAAACCAGACCGCCTCAGACATCATTTGTATGTATTGGTATGTAAGATATTAGAATTCCTACACAGGTTGTTTGAGATTTTAGTCTTTCTGGGTTTTTTTTCTTATTCAAAAAAGGTTCATTTAATTTTGAAAAAAAATATTAAAAAAGAAAATATGTTTTCTTTTGGCGGGCCATTTGAAATGGCGGGCCACATGTCTGACAACCCTGCTGTACAGCATACTGCAGGAGCACAGGGCTGTTCACACGGGTTCAACAGACAGGGACAATAGACACAGTGCATTCCTCACTCACAGAGCTGAGGCAAGAATCCAAACCATCCCTGCCTCACTCACTTCCCATTACCCGCCTGTGTGTGCCTGTGTGTGCGCGTGTGTGTGTGTGCGTATTACAGACACCATGCTCCAAATACCACCGAGTCATCAGAACAGATAACAGAGACTGCTGAACGAGTGTGCTCGGGATGCTCACACTAGTACAAAGCCGTGCAGATTCAGTAGTGAACTAGGCTTCATTAGATCAGCTACATCTCTACTCTAATATGTCTGGATGACATGTTTTATGTAATGCCAAACATACCGGCTCATGCTTGAATACAGAAGCAATAATGACAAAATGACATATAGGCAAATGGATAAGGGAGGGTCAATAAAAAGATCGTACTCCAGTATAAGTCACTGCATGTCCCCAAGTCACACACCCAACCGTGGTTTATGAGCAAGGGGAAACCAGTCAGAGGCACACACACACCTACGCACCCTGCTGCGAGTATCCCATTCTATCTCTTGTACAAGTGTAAAGGACGCTACATTGCCATCAGCCCTTGTCTGAGCCAACACCCCCAGGTATGGCAATTACATGGTCACAGAGCATGTACACACACACACACACACACACACACACACACACTAAGCCCAGCACTGAGCACTTTCCTTACAGTCGACTCCCATTGGTCCACTCTACAGTCCAATGGGCACTAATCCTAACCCCTTACTATGGAGACTGGATATGTTCTACAAAATGTAAACTATTCAGTGACTGTAGTCATCCAATCCCACTAGGAGGACTTTCCTGAAACCCATAGAAAATGTTGTGACACGTAGGCCTACTTTTGAGTGTGAACAAGTAGGCTAAATCAATGGTAGAATGCCCAAACTAAGATTGAACAGTTGTATGAAACATCTGTTCTCAAGTTGATTTGGAAATAACTGCCACCCAAGGCGAAAATTGCAGGTTAAATGTACAAATAATGAAAGAAAGAAATATTTCTTAAAGTTTAAAAAGAAAAAAAGAAAAAAAAGAGAAGACTAAATAAATAAATAAAAAGGTAAATGCATTTGTATGCAGAATTGCAGACTTTCACAACAATTGAAAATAAGTTTTAAAAGTTGAAAATAATGATATAGCTGGATCTAAATACAAAAAGAAGAGAAGATCCTTTGGTATCTTGGCATATTTGGTGCCCTCATCACCTCCCAAAACTCATGAGAGTGTGGGACCACTTGTGAGAGCGAAGCGTACATACGTACAAGGTGACGTATCGAAAACGTCTCAAAGAGGGAGGGATATCGTCTACAAATATGTGAGATCTAACCCTCGCATGCCATCATACGCCCAACGACGGGATACTGCGGCACGCCAACACCGGGCAACCGCTGCCATACAACGCCAAAAGAGAGAGAGAAAAAGAGAGGAAAAGGGAGGGAGGGAGGGAGGGAGATACTGCATCAAGACATCACCGAGACATCCTTTCCTCTCAATGGCATTGAGTGAAGGTAAGCTTACGGTAAGCAGTTTATTGACGAGACTGTGTTAAGACGGGAAAACTTATTAATTTTTAATTAGACAGAAACTTGCAATAAGTTTCTGTCTGAGAAGTGATACATTATTTAGTAACAGATTTATTTTAGATTCTTATTAGCCAAAAGCCTTAGTGCATTTTGACCTTGTGAGGTTGATGACTTAGATTGACCTATATTGACCAAGACATTTTGATGGAAGGCATCAGAAAGTATTTTGACAGCTCAAAATGGCAATATAATTCACGATGAGGTGACATTGTTATTTTCTAATTTAAGCACCATATGATATGCTTGTCCAGGTTTGTGTGTATATTGAGATTATATATATATATTTCATGTGAGAACTGCCTTGTCAGTTGCCAATAATGGCCATATTTCTGAAGTGCTCCTTTTCGGCATCCTTTATATATGTAGTAAGGATACATGAAGGATGGTGTGTGTGTGTGTGTGATATATATATATATAGATATATATATATATATAGATATAGATATCGATATCACACACACACACACCATCCTTACTTCATGCATTGTGCACCCTTTTGACAAGATACAGAGAGACATTTCATAATGTGAAAAACATTCTGATGACTGAAAACCTTGAGAAAACCTTCTGATCAATATTATACTGAACTAAAGTAGTCAATTGTATGAGGTAGGTTACTGAGGATAGATACAGGAGCAGCCTGTGGCGCCTAACACAAATCAATCTAATCTTTAAAGATTACAATGAAACAACTAACACTATTTTTGGATCACATGCTTGCCTTCTCCCTCCCTCAGAAGCCTTCTTACAGGATTTAGATCATGATGTTCATGACTACAATTGGTTACAAAGTAGCCTCATCAGATTAATCTAACCACGTCATTTGTGAAGTTTCACTGTTTACATGTAATGTAAAAACCTCGTTGAAAAACATAATTGGCATACACTGAGCTTTAAAAATGTTTACCATTTTATAATGTAAAAAAATAACTCGTTTATTTCAGCTAAGATCCATTACTGTATCTTTGGACAACAGACTTAGTTAAATTACACACAGCTAACGTAATTCCGTGACTTTGCATCTTCTATTTTCAAATGGGATAAGACAAAACAGGTAAAACAGGCTCGTCAGAGAGTTGGTTCGTGCTTTGTCAATAAAGTTTGTGTTTAGCTTTCACAAACTACCAGTGGAAAAACAAAACTTACCGTCAACTGTCTTCTTCTTGAACAGGGAAGCCATGGCGCTAAAAGCAATTGGTCAAATAAAAAAAAAATACAAACCCCTTTCACTTCTATAACTAAATTGCTAAAACAACTTCTCTGCTCCCTCTCGGCAGCCCTAGCCTAATCGTCAAGCTTTGATTTCCTGGTAGTTTCCAGCTGGACTGACTCCCCTGATTTTCACATGACAGCGTTGACTCACTTACCATCTGACGTCAAGGCGGGACTCTCCCTCCATTCCTGTGAGTGTCTCTAGAGGGCGCTGCAGATTAAACTCCAACAGAGCTATAGGATAGGCTATGGCAAACATCAGAGCATGGCTATGTGTGAACTGTGAGGCGAAGAAAAGATCAAAGTAATCTGTGATGATTTAATCGTGCCTGCTCAGGAACTGCCGAGATGTATGGGGGAAAAAGGCCATTCGCTTTAAAACAAAGTGCGGGTCATTTGCATAGTGAATATTTATTGTTGCATATTTGATGTGACTCTAATGCCTCGATGAGGGAGTAGGTTAGTGGTCTGTACAGTGTAGCCTACATGATACTATGGAAAATGGGAAGACAGTGTGTGTGTGCGCGCGTGTGTGTGTGTGTGCATGTGTGCGGGTGTGTGTGTGTGTGTGTGTGTGTGTGTGTGTGTGTGTGTGTGTGTGTGTGTGTGTGTGTGTGTGTGTGTGTTAAGAGGCCATGAAAATGTAAAGTATCATATCGATAAAAACAGTCCACAGAGGGATAACTCTCAGAGGGAGTTGCAATATAAAACAGCCCCCTACGGCTTTACACGCTATCATTCTGTATATTCTTTTGTTCTCATTGCCTCCCTCAGCTTTCAGGATGGTTCTTATCTCAGAGGTCAGGTTCCTGATATATTTCAGTATGTATTCATAGGATTGTTTTCCTTAATATGAATGCTGTGAGCAACTTCAGGGGTCTGGATACTTCAACCGTAACCAACTCAATTCCATGAAAAACCGTGGGTCCCCCCATTTAGTTAAATGAAAAAGGAGGAGGATAGGGGGGAGTTTTGCTGAACAATAAGGGGATGGTGCTTCAGAAGTTCAGAAGGAGGAGAGGAGAAAGGGGTGACTTTGAGAAGAGAGACTATTGAAAGGAGGATGAGTTGCCCTCAGCTATCTCTCTCTATCTCTGAGGAGGTGTGGAGGTTCCTGAGGCGTTGTTCTTGTTAAGGTTATTAGGGGGATGTTTTGGTCTAATCAGCAGGCGACTACAGGGACCACCACTAAACGCTCTCCTCATGATGAGAGCCCCAGCGGTGGTAAATCTAGCCCCAAGCACACAGGTCCCTTTACGACGCTGTAATGAGACAAAACTGCAGTTTTATTTGCTGTCGAGTCTGTCGTCAAAGTATATTAAAAATCTGCATCTCAGATTAAGGGGAAATCTGTTCGGGACATTTAGAGAATTTAAATTCCTCTGTGGTGTTTTTTTAAAACTCTCTCTCGCTCTCTCTCTCTCTCTCTCTCTCTCTCTCTCTCTCTCTCTCTCTCTCTCTCTCTCTCTGTTGGTGGTTAGCCTGAGGCTTGCAGGCGCGTGTAATGTTAAGGTGCTAACTACGCAGACGGACAGCAGAGTGAGACATTCATGTGTGAAATGACATCCCTGTACAATCAGTGGGAGACACAGACATAAAAGACATAAACCCATTTAGCTTTGAGGTATCATTTCACACAGACCCTCCCTTTAGTCCAGCCCCTACACAACTTCTAATAAATGTGTTCTCTCTTTTTCACATGCCCTGAAAAGAAAACCAATATAGAAAATATATATCCAGTCCGCAATTGACTGGCCTTTATATTTTTATATATATATATATATATACATGATACTTGAATTCTTGTCATTTACGATACATGGATTTCAGAACCTGTAACTACACAATGGTGCCAATGATTTATACTGATCTAGTGTTGTTCAAATTCTGTGTGTATTCAAACATGAGTAAATTCAGATTTAATGGATATCATCAGATATCGCTCTTCTGTGTTCTTCCCTGGTTTGTACCAGAAGGGTGACATGTAACAAGGCTGAATGATGTTGTTATGCAAACGCAGACCAACGCAGAGCCAGCCCAGGATTGTGATGGGCAGCAGGGGACATAAACAGCACATCTCCAGCCTGATGGATGGATCCCTTCTTGCTGAACTGGGATATATTGAAATATAGGGGAGGGGGGGAGAGAGAGACAGTGGAGATGGAGAGAGGGGAGGTGGGGTTGTAGAGGGTAAGAGAGGCGACAAAAAGAGAGAGAGAGGGGACGAGGGAGGGGGATAAAGGGAGAGGGGAGGTAATATATCGAGTGAGTGACTCCACTCTCTCTGCCCGTGGGAAGAATCTCGTCACACTCGCCAGCCCAGGAGCACCAGGGGAACGTGGGTAATGAGAGATTATTACCCCTGTAGAGCTCGCTCATCACCACTAGCCAACCACCTCCCCCCAAGCAGTGTGTGAACACACAGGCAGATGTCACACACACACACACACACACACACACACACACACACACACACACACACACACACACACACACACACACACACACACACACACACACAGCCCATCAATGGGGGTAAACAGTGTGGCTAGCTTCATGCCACACACACATCACTGTACAAATGAAAGAAATCACATAATCTGTGAATACGAATGAAATAACCCATCACCATCGTCAGTGCTGACTCTACACTGATAATGACCTAAATCAAATGTAATCTGTACTTTAGTTTAAACCTGCACTCTATTTGCATTTCAATTTGGTATGTTCCACAAACGTTCAACATGGCATTCAATGACAAGCTGTTATCCACAGGTACCATTAGCCCAAGGAGGCCAATCTGGTCCAGGTACATATACGCATGTAGAGCCAGACCCCTGTGCCTACCCTCTCCAGACTGCAGTCCCCACTGCCCCGGGGTTGGCCAGAGCCAGTATTACTCACGGCAGGCAGA
>NC_139666.1:14898881-14908881 GCF_951799395.1 Argentina silus | reverse complement strand
CAGATTACACGCTGTGTTCTTCCTCTCAAAGAAATCTCAGGGCCATAGACAGATGCCCACATAGAGCTGTTCTCTCTCTGTCGATGCCCAATTCCAATCTAATCCGTACCCCTACCCGCTGGCACATTGTCCCTCTCCAAGTCACTTTTTTATGGAATGTAAGGAGCGGATGAATGTGCACGCAGATACAGTACATTCAGCTGGTGAAGCTGGCTCAGTGCAGTCATGGTGGTTCTTTAGTTTGTTGGTTATTTTTGTTCTGGTGTTATCAGTAGGTTAAAGTACTGTATTTAATACTGGGCGGTGGTAGCCTATCTGCCACAAATAAGGGTCTTTGTCCACTTTTTTGGTCATGACAGAGGCATCGAAGCAATGAAAATGAATGTGTTCCATGGAATTAATTTCCCTAACCTGAATCTGATAGGCCTAAATGTGACTATCGAGACACAGAGATAGTTGTACATTGATTGAATGTAAGATAACTATAACTATCTACTAAAAATATAGCTAAAAAAAAGAAGAAGAAGAATCTACTATTCCAGCTGCACCTGTCAGAATTCTCAAGGGGCCGCTACAATCCCTGTCCGAGCCGGGACAGCATACAGTACGCAGTGGGCGTGCGCGCACAACCCAAGCCCTCTCCAAATAAAGTACCGTCGAAAAACTTTCATCCAATCAGCAGCGCTCTAACAACTTGACAAAGTCGGGTTTGTCGGATACCGTATGTTCGATATCATTCCGTTTTGATTCGGGTCTGTAGGTGGTGGCGCTCCAACTGGGACACTATTGTCTTTATGCAAACATTCTCTTTCACTTGCTGGGATGTCTATTGTGCACACTCTGGTTTATATGGAGGTAGCGATGACGCAGAGGATAACAACCGTCTGAGAAGCGCTGTTCTCGGCTGTGATTCTCTCTGAGCTCCTCACACCCCGGTTCTACGCCATGAGTTGTCTGGATGTGATGTATCACCAGAGTTATGGATCTCACAACCTCCCTGCGACTCCAGCAGCAGCGGCAGCAGCCTACAAAGCGGCGTACTACCACCACCACCATCAGCAGCAGCAGGTTGGTGTCTGAATGGACCAACTAACTAACTTTAACTTATTTAAACTCAAATGATCGAGTTGTTGATGAGGATTTCAAACAAAAATGTAGTATGTTTTTATTGGCACGGACACTATATTACGCACGGGCCAGAGTTGGTGCTCAACTTTTTTTACGCGTGGCATAGAGGCTCTATCAGTTCACAGCGAGGAGTCCTGTGTTATGAAACAAAACATTGCCAGTTACAAAGTAAAAATTCCGATTTGACTTGTCCCATTCACTGCAGGTCACGCAGAATGACTCACTTCTATTAATCTTTTCTGTCTGAAGCGGTGATGTAATGACAGCTTGTCACGGTCACTCTGGAATGTTGATGATGATGTTCCATTTTAACTGCTGAACATCATTTGAATAGAAGGAATTTATTTCAGAGGAAATATAATCGAACACAGCTAACGTTTTCATCCATCATTCTCTACAGAACACAGATTGTTTAGAACATTTGTTTGAAAAGTAATTGACATGAGAAAGTTTTTTTTCTTGTTGTTTTATCAATTCATAACCAATTATTAGCTCCACAAGCTCCACAATTGGAACCCAATTATAAACATTATGCTTGGAACCTACACTAAATACACTAAAAAAAGTGTATTTACTGTATTTAGTGGCTTATGAGGAAGAGTTGTGTTGAGTTTGTGTGCTGATGATGCAGCGTTTTCTGCTACAAACACTCACCACCACCCCCCCCCCCCCTCCCTCTCTCTCTCTCTCTCTCTCTGTCTGTCTGTCTCTCAGAAGAAGCTGAGTGTGTATAGTAAGATGCAGGAGTGTGTGGAGCAGCAGTGTTCTGGAGGGAGACAACAGCGTGGTGGGAGGCTGGTTGGAGAGCTGGGGGTCCGGCGTGGGCTGGAGGGACTGGGATCTGGGCTGGGGAAGGAAAGCCAGCCCACCGAGGCTGAATACCTGAGCTCCAGGTGTGTCCTGTTCACTTATTTCCAAGGCAACATCGGGGACGTGGTGGATGAACATTTCTCCCGAGCTTTGAGCCAACCGAGTGCCTTCACCGGCGAAACCAAGGCCACCAGGACCAGCCCGGCATCCTCCACAGGACAATGGAAAGGTAAGGATGAACGAGGATTCCCACAGCCTTACGTCAGTTATGTAAAGGCAGCGCTGCGAATGATTTTGCTTAAATGAAAAAAGATGGGTAATGCTGAAATGAAAAAACATTGCAATAGAATGCCCATAATAAATAGTTCTGAAAATGATGGTTGACTGTGAAGCTGTATTTGTCTGACTGGTTCTCACCCTCTGTGTTTCAGATGGTGTGTCTCTGTCTGATGGCCAGTGTGGCTCCCTCCCCTCCTCACTGTGGAACAGTTCGTATCCGTCCCATCCCAGCCCCTGCCTCCCCTCTGTCTCGGTCTCGGTCCATCCAGACTTCTCCCCCAGCCCCACTCCCTTTCATGCCCCTGACGGAGGCCTCTGGACGGGCCACGCTCTCCCCCAGCCCAGCCTCCCCTCTCCAGCCACCCTGCCTGACGCCTGGCCTTACAGCCTCAGTCCCTCAGCCAGCTACACACACGTCCATGAGATCTACCCCCATCCCCATCCCCTTCCCCATCCCCATCCCCATCCCCATCCCCATCCTCATCCCCATCCCCATCCCCATCCCCATCCCCATCCCCACACACACATGCACCCCCGCCACCCCCAATCAGTATTACACTCTCACCCAGCTCACAGCCCAGCCCTGGACCCCCGATTCAACCCTCTCCTGCTGCCTGGAGTGAGGGCTCAGACCCATACTTCCCACAGCCCAGTGGCCCACATCTCACCCCACAGTGAGGGTCTAAAAGCAGAGCTGGACCCGACCCGCACCAGCCCCACCCCAGCCCCCTCCATCTGGCCCTCGACCCTCCACGGCCCGCTGAACGTCTATGACTCAGGTAAGCCAACCTGAATACGTGCACGTACGCACACACACACACACACACACACACACACACACACACACACACACACACACACACACATACACACACACACACACATGCATACACAAATGTCATGCTCTTGCCAAAGTGTGCAAAATGTATGTTGTTATAGTGTAATGAAGTGACACCCCCGTCTCTTTCTCTCTCTCCCTCTGTAGCTGTGGATCAGGACAAAGTGAAGGCGCCTGTCTGGTTCTGAGAGGGAATGACATCACCGGGGTAACATCACCATGGTCACTAATGACCCTGCCACTGATCTCTGATCCACTAAGGCTGGAATTTCCCCTGGAGACTCAGCAACTTTCTTGGGAATGCAGTCAGGAAGAAGGACTTTATTCCTATTGCCCCCCCCCCCACCACCACCACCACCAATCTCTCTCTCTCTCTATGGCTCCCATGTTGGAGGGATGCAGTGTTTCATTACAAGACAGTCTGATGTACAACACTGCACCCCTCTGTTGAGAGGAACTCTGGGATGGATTCAGGAAGAGGAAACATCTGGCCTCTGAAGGAGAGACCACGCATTATGTCCATGACAGAGTTGGGCAGGGATATTTTTTTTTATTTTTTTTTGGATACATATTTTTTTCTCAATTTGTATATAGCGTTTCCACAAATGTGCTGTCTGTTGTGGGACCTGTCTGTGCACCACAGTGGCTCTGTTTAAAGAGCTTTGTTTGTGGCATCACCACTCAGAAATACCATGTGTTCAACTTTCTTTACAGTATGTGTGTGTGTGTGTGTGTGTGTGTGTGTGTGTGTGTGTGTGTGTGTGTGTGTGTGTGTGTGTGTGTGTGTGTGTACAACAATTGTGTGTAATTGACCGTAAAATATTTTGTCTAGTGTACTTTGGTTGTCGTTTAAATATTCACTGCTAATAGTTTTTCAAGTGGTCTGTTATGATTGTGCCGTTATTATGTGGAGAAAAATATGTCAATGTTTGTGAGTAATAAATTGCTAAGTTTTATTGGCAAACATTCAACTTCTTTCAGAATAAGCTCAAAGAACACATGAATATATTCTTTAGAACCAAATATTTAAATATGTGCAGTTTAAGAATGTAAACTTTATAAAAAATAGTCCTGATTTTAGTATGTTTCCCAACAGAGCTAGGTTAGCAGCATCTCACACCTAGACCTATAACGTTAGACACACAAACACCTTTCTCTGAATCAGTATCAATCATAACCTCTACTCTGGAATGCTTCTTTAATTAGTATATTATACTATGGTATAGTAAATCCTAAGAAATGATTGAAATTGCTCTATTATACTATATAGTATAAGGACATAGCAGGGTTTCTATCCCATACTCACTCTGATAGGTATGTGTAACATGTGGCCCTGATATGAGCATGCAGCTCTGCTATAGAACTGGTGAGGGGTACATTCCACAGACAGTTATTGTAAGATACCATGACATGTCTGTCGCCTGTCTGTTTCGCCAAAATAAGGAATGTATTTCCTGTCTGGCCAGGAAGCTCACCAGAGAGAGGGGGTAGGCAGCACGCACACACACACACACACACACACACACACACACACACACACACACACACACACACACACACACACACACACACACACACACACACACACTAGAGACATGTCCTCATACACAGATAAACAGAGTGTGGATATTTGCCGCTTAGACGAAGGTCAGCACTAATCCTCTCCATTCTAAAGAATGTGAGCAGTGCTAGCTATGTGCTCTGGTGTGAAATTGAACATTATTTCGGAAAGAATGCTGCTTTAAATATTTTAGGGTTACACCAGAGTGCCCTGTTGCCAGTACCAGCATTATTGTTATCCACTACGGACAGCTGTGATGGGTGATGTGTATTTGTGTGTTGTTTCTGTGTGTGTGTGTGTATGTGTGTGAGAGAGAGAGAGAGAGAGAGAGAGGGGTGTTTTAGTGTCTGTGAGTGAGATATCTGACCAGGTGGTGTGAGTGGCCTCCTCACATTCCAGTTACATCCTTCTCTAAGGCCTCAAGCAAAACGCTCCCCTATAAACAGCTAGCTCTCATACATGGCAAAGTGTTTTTGAAAAGACATTTCAAGAAATAGTCCAATCCTGAATCCCAGTCATTCAATATGACTGTCCTACAGAGCTTTAAGTGTGTACAATATGAGTGTTTTTAATTTGTGTACAATATTGTATTTGTGTGTGTGTTCATTGGATATTAATATTGTTCTTGCCTGGCACTGTCAATTCTATCTGAAATCCTCCAGATCAAGTTGGAGTTATGTTGTCCATCTCATTTGTGTGTCGTGCTGTTCTACTCTACTGTGCACAGTATACGTGCTATCATCATCAGTGTTTGTCAGATGAACTCCTCAAAGCATCATAGCAAGGTTTTACTTGTTGTTCTGTTTGCATGTGCTGTGTGGTACTGTTACTGAATGTGACTGTGTTTGCTGACAAGAGAAATAAAACTGATGATCATGAAAAGAGGAAGCATTGAGTCCCTTTCATTAAGAGGTCATCTGAAGCACGGCTCTCTCCAGAGCCCTGCTAATTAGTGCTCTGTGGGCTCGCATTAGGGATAAACTGGGATGCTCAGAGAAAGGGCTGAGAGAGTGGAGAGAGAGACAGAGAGAAGAGGGAGAGAGAGACAGAGAGAGAGAGAGAGAAGAAAGAGACTGGAGGAGAGGTTGAAAAGAGGTAGGGACACAGCAGAGCACTCAGAGCTTCCCTGAAAAACACTCAGGTGCTGGATCCTATACCTCTGTAGATACCCTAGCACCACCCCAGCAACCAGTCCTTACTCCCCCCCACCCCCCCCACCACCACCCCTCCCTCCTCAACCCCCTCAGTGGGTTCTCCTCTCTCCTCTCCAGCCTGCAGCAGCAGAATCAAAGCTCTGGTCTTGTAGCTCCTCATTAGCATTAGCATGTAGCCTCTGCATCAGCATGTAAAGCACTTCTATGCTAACGGCCCTGAGCCCCCACTGGCAGCCTGGGGACTCACCACAGGCACTTCCACACACTGCTCTGCCAGGGGAAGGGCCAGCACAGAGGAAATGTAAAAGCAGTGAAACCACTAGTAGGTGTAAAACATCTACCATCAAAAGAGGGAAATTAATTAGGGAATGTAAAAGCAGACAGCACATATTTCAGTAAATATCGTAGAGTGTGTTATTCGCAATCATTCGATTCAGAAAATGTATATTTTGATTTTAGAATGTTCAGTAACACTCTAGACAAACACTGTATTGCACACTATTTTTCCCACACCAAAGCAGAGTGTAATGAGAACAGGCTGAGCTGAACCCAAAGCCAATCCCCCTCACGCAACACAGTCTCACAGAGACATGGTTATTCAACAGGCTCTTAACTCACCTTCATCACTGGACTTTTATGCTGGGATTTCTTATCCATTGTGACACAGCGATACATTCATTTTGACAAAGAGAGGAAATAGAGTTTTTATATTGGCTACTCTCTTTTCATGCCTGTATATTTCTGACAGAGTGCTCCATGTTTTCAATCCAAGAAACTCTCATGAGGGTGTATTTTGAGACACATTTTGTTTCGTGCTCTTGAGATTTGGCCCTTTTAATGATTTAGAACAGGATATATAATGAAGGAGGATGGAAAGAGGAGAGGAGAGGAGAGGAGAGGAGAGGAGAGGAGAGGAGAGGTTCTCAGTTTGTTCATCTACTAACTTGCAGTACAGCTCACACGCACACACAAAGAAATGGAACGGAAGAAATATAAGAATTGAGGAAATGTGCGCCAATTTTGCATTGCATACTCATTGTGATTAAACACGCTCTAATACATACTGTACAATCAGACACATTTATCCAATTAGGATATGAGGATTGAGTCGAGAAAGATCCATAAATCATCTGTGATTATGATGCAGAGTGAACGGAGGCGGAGCTCTAGAAAGCAGGAATTGACAGCGCAGAATAAACATTTGATCACGTCGAGTATCAAATGTGGCCCCACTGTGATTGCGGACAGACAAATAATTTTGCTGGATATGTGTATAATAAAATACTGTTCTTCCCAAGTAGGGGAAAACACATCCAACTGAATCCTAATTCAGGATGATGGAGCACGATAAAACATTTTTCGTGAATTAATTCAAAAGTGCATACCTGATTTAACCTTTATTTTAGCATGGAGTCCTATTGAGACCAAGGTCTCTTTTACAGGGGAGCCCTGCATACACACAGTTTACAATAATAGAT
Organism: Argentina silus; assembly: GCF_951799395.1. NCBI lineage: Eukaryota > Metazoa > Chordata > Actinopteri > Argentiniformes > Argentinidae > Argentina > Argentina silus. Next base: position 14,901,633 of record NC_139666.1, on the reverse strand, counting down.
AATACACATTCAAAAAGAGGTCCTCAATCAAGTAGCTGTAATACCTACAGTGCAAGAGTGATGTTTTTGTCTTGCCTAGGGAAACCAGGCTACCTACAGTACTGTAGTTTGTTTGAAAAGGTGTATGATACTCTTAAATGTCAGCTACTAACTCTGCATTCACAGACATTGAATTGTCACTTTAATTCTAACTCAATCAAAGTGAATTATACCACAGCAGCTGTGTGGCCTCGTGATGAGGCTGAGATGTGAGAATGTCTGTTAAACATTTATTATTCTTCATTCACACAGGCAACAATAACCGCAGTCCTCTCCAAACACACTGACATAAATAGAACAGTCTTCAACTAGAGGTTGTCCTGGTGGCGGGATAGGGGCATGTTACACTGTCATCAGGACCTTCCTCTAAGCAGCCCCTTTATCTCTCTCTGCTTCTCTCTCTAGAGGAGTGTTTCTCTCTCTACAGTATCTCATTCATTGTCTCTCCTCTCTCTCTCTCTCTCTCTCTCTCTCTCTCTCTCTCTCTCTCTCTCTCTCCTCAGTGGGTCACTCCAGGCAGCTCCAGACCGATCATGGGTGTGACTTCTCAACCCTCCAGCCAGCAAGACAGTGAGAGAGAGAGAGAGAGAGAGAGAGAGAGAAAAAAAAAAAGAGAGTGAGAGAGAGAGAGAGAGAGAGAGAGAGAGAGAGTGCTGATCTGTCAAAACATGGCCCCCGTCCCCCATCGCTGGGCCGCATTCCAGAGTAATTGAGCGGATGATTAGTCTAACAATCACCAACACAATGCCAGCTGCCTGAACGTGAACCTGCATAAATACAGACATCAGGCTCGTATGGCCCTGCTCAGAGAGGCTCAGGGAGGCATATGGCAGTCATAAGCTATAGTTCTACTCTAACCCCTCTCCACCCCTCTCCCTCCCTCCCTCTTTCTCTCACATCCATACACCATACTCCTCTCCCTGTAATTGGAGCTAATTTGCCCTCCTCATGCGAGGCCGAGCATATGAAACACTGGGTCCGGGGTGTGTTTTGGTATCAGGGTTATGTTTGGGTATTAGGGGTATTAGAAGGGAGGGTCTACCCTCAGCAGCCTGTCCATGTCAACACCAGAGTCTAATGAAGCATGCTGGAGTTGTTAGAGAGCACATGTCCTCTGATTAGTTTGATTAGACGGTTGTCTTGTTTTAAGTGTCACCTGATAGGTCCTTAATGAGCAGTTAGGAACACACAGGGGGCTGTTACTGGGTATTTAAGAACGAAAAGTGTGGAATGTCAGTGTCTCTCTTCATTCAGGTTTTTTGAACACTCGACATTGCTTTAGCACAGTTTTGAGTGAAGTTGATAAGGGTGCTGCTTTTAACATAATATTCCACACAATGAGTGAGAGTTTGATTAAATAATCAAAGTTATATTCAAATCATTTAGATCTCACCAAGCCTGCTATCATTTGATCAAACTAATCACAGTTGACTGACAACTTTACAAGTCAAAAGCACTTTTGAAGTGTTCCCTGTTCAAGTTGGTTTTCATCACCCTGCCTTTCCTCACAGCAGTGGAATCTCCTGAATCAGGCCCTGGGTGTCCACTCAGATACAGTATATCACTTCAGGATGTTTAATTATGTCCAATAAAAGAGTGGGATTCTCTGTTTAAACCAGTGAGCTGGTGTTTATTCATACAGCGGCGTATGGCACAGGCTGATGAATATTTGTACAGAGCTGTGTAATGAGTGTTGCATGCATGCGGTCTGTTGGAACTAGCAGCTGACAATGATGTTGAATTACAGTTAAATAGGCAGCTCCACCACAGGCTTAGATCCACAGTGATGAGTGTTTATGATCTGGTGTAACCTAACCAGCTAGGCTGATTCCACCTGCCCACCCACAGTGTAATGAAAGCACATACCTCCTCTCTCTCTCTCTCTCTCTCTCTCTCTCTCTCTCTCTCTCTCTCTCTCTCTCTCTCTCTCTCTCTCTCTCTCTCTCTCCCTCTCAGACAGTTTAGTCTACCTTATTTCACACAGGCTAATAAAGGCTTAATGGTGCCATTAAATATTCATCCCAGGACCCTGTGCTAGTCTATGGACAGGCTAGACTGGTATTGTAGGTTATACTGGTGATTCAGCAAAGATAATAATAAGACCATTAAAATGAACTACCCTAGTGGGAATATTTTGCATGCAGGCATGTATCACACCCTACAGTAGGAGGTCAATGGGCTTCCCTCCATCCCCCCATCCCCTCATCCCTCCATTCCCTCATCCCTCCATCCCTCCCCATCCCTCTCAGCCTCTCTCCTAGTCTGACCTCTCGCACAGACCTCTTCTCCTTCAGTGACTTAGTTGGTCCTGGAACCTGCTCTGGTCCTGGACTAAGGATTCAGGTTTGGATCAGAACCAGGGTTGGTTGAGATTCTGGCATTGGATACAAACTATAGTCTACTTAGTGCTTCATGCCCAGGGAACAACGGAGGGGGAGAAGGACAGAGTTAGAGGGAACAGATAGACAGAGAGGGAAAAGGAGAGCACAGAGGAGAGTGGGATGAATGATCAATACATTGGATAAAGAATAAGAGATGGAATAATTGAAAAGACATACAGGAATAACAAGCACCTGGAAAAAAATGAGATGGGCTCAAAAGGCTGGAAGGAAAGAATGGCCATGAATTACATACTGTAGCAGCAACCAGATGAGTTTTCATTCATTCCCATGTCCTTCAGCCTGAAAATAACGAACATCCCATTAAAATACTA
>NC_139666.1:14883881-14893881 GCF_951799395.1 Argentina silus | reverse complement strand
CTGTTGTTTAGCTTGTTTACATGTCCTGACGCTGCCTAATAGACACACGGAAACAACAGGGCATTACCTAGCTTCACTTCAAAGACTGCAGCTGATCCGACCCTGAACAACAGGCTCCTCAACCCTCTTGTCATCCAAGATCCAGACAGAAGAACCCGATGATTTGGTCATGGTACCACACACTGATCATCTGGTGTTCGCACTAGAAAGTGTGACCTTATCTGTGTCATCTCCAGGTTCCTATAATAGGGGGATTCAGTGATGACCTATTTGTTTAACAGTTCTAGAACAAAGATCTGCCCCATGGCAAGTTATGACATGTCCTGAATAATAAGGAAAATAGTGGTTCTTCATTCCAGAGCTGCTTTATGATTGTATAGGCTACCATGTGTCTGATGTATTAGCCTTTGCAATCAGATTTCCCCTTCGGGGGTCAATAACGGGAATCTCTTGGTATCTTATCTTTTCACACTTCCCAGTGATCCTCCACTACACTGCGGCTTAAGAACATAATCTAGCACATTTAGACACACACAGACACACACACAGGGACATGGCCCATTAACTCTTGCAGTCTCCCAGGGTTCTCCTGGAGCAGAATCCAACCCATTCCATCAGACTCATCACCATCGATGTGGGAATAACACTAACAAAAGGAATTAGCCATGCCCATTCCACACACACTCCACACCTGGGAATTGTGTCTAATGTGCTCTGTGTGTGTTTGTGTGTTTCATTTGCAGTAACAGATGACTCTTAAAAGCGGAAAGAGATCGGAGAATAGATAAGAGAGAGACACCATGCTGTGAGCCAACCTGTGGTAAATGCACTGGATAATGAATGCAGACTCTGTACAAGTGTACAGCAATTCACCAGTCCAAATTTAGATCCTGTTTTTACTCACTGTTATCTGCTTTTTTTCAGGACAGTCCCCTGCCATTGGGTATAGCACCGTTGTGCTTACTATCCTGTGTGTGTGTATGTGTGTGTGTGTGTGTGTGTGTGTGTGTGTGTGTGTGTGTGTGTGTGTGTGTGTGTGTGTGTGTGTGTGTGTGTGTGTGTGTGTGGCCTTGACTAGAATGGATGCTGTGTGGAGCGTGTGGAGGGTCTCAGTACCTGCAGACTGCTCTGCTCTCTGTCCCTGAGAACGAGGCCAATCAGCTCTGGTTATTCCCAAACAGAACCCTGGCCCAGGGCCTAACACACATTCCACAACTTCCAGACAACTCTGACTTTATTTTCAGGGGAAACGGCATCGGAGCACTCACATGACATTCCCAAAAAAGGCTGTTTGGCCCTAGACTACCCAGCATGCTTTATATGACTCAACCAAGCAGGAATTGTAACCCTGAGAGGGTCAGAGAGAGACTGAATGGCCAGAGTCCCCATAATATCTCTCTCTCTCCTCTCTCTCCTCTCTCTCTCTCTCTCTCTCTCACACACAAACACACACACACACACTCTCTTATATTAGATCTGAATGGCTCTTCACTGTGCAGCACTGTGTTATAGACTCCCCCCTCACTTAGTCCTCACTGACACATCCAGGTGCCATCCAAATCAGAACATAACAACTCTTTCACTGATTTCACATATAGCACACACACACACACACATGCATGCACTCACACACACACACACACACGTATGCATGCACACGGACATGCACATGCACACGGACATGCACATGCACACGCATACACACATGAACGCGCACACACACACACACACACACACACACACACACACACACACACACACACATGTACATGTGTATGCACAAACACATTCACACAGAGGAATGTTGTCGAAGAGGAAAGCTGTTCTGCCATGTGCCCTGCAGTGGGAGTAGGGGTCAGGGACTTTGAACACATAGAGATGTATTCTGCTCCTATAGGGTCTAGCTAGGCTCCTAAGAGTAAAAACAGGGGCCAATTCAGCTGGAAAGGCATTACGCTATAAAGGGACTGACGCAAATGAAATTACATTTTCAAAAATGGGTCGTTCATCTCGTTCCCTTTCATTTCCAGCACTGACTGGTGGTCTGATATTGGAAATTAGAAATGACAGTACATAGATAATCACAGGTCAGAGTTCACTTGAGTGTCTCACTGCACACCCACAGCAAAGGACAACTCTCAGTCTTTGATCTTTAGCAGCAAAGATGGTGAACGGGGGATGTTGGAATCTTGTACAGTGGGATTTATTGTGCTGTAGGATGCAGGATTTCCAGCATTGCACAGCTAAAAGGGCAACATAGTGAAAGATCTTCTCCTTTGCACTGCAAAGATCTAGGATCAGCTTTCTCTCCCTACAGTCATATCCTAAACTTAACCCTTAATGGGGAACACTTAACTATCCTAACAACAGCATCAAAGGGGCAAGGAGAGAGAGAGAGAGAGAGAGAGAGAGAGAGAGAGAGAGAGAGACGAAACTCAAACAATTCATCATATCTTGAAGCCTCTCTCTCATTGCCGGCGGAATAGAAAAACACTCCTCATTAATTCTCACTGACAACTTTGTAAAAACAATGAAATTCAATCATGTCCAATTACTACACACACACACACACACACACACACACACACACACACACACAGAACGGTTCAGCTGCCGTTTTAAAGGAGAGCTGAATCAATTGAGTCTACAGAGCCCAGAGAGCTGTACGGTTCAGTGCAGAGGGGAGAGAAGAGAAGAGAGGAGAGGAGAGGAGAGGAGAGGAGAGGAGAGGAGAGGAGAGGAGAGGAGAAGAGAAGAGAAGAGAGGAAAGAGGAGAGTAGACACCGAGACTCCAGACTCTCTGGCCAAGAGACAATACAAGCACCTGTCTTTCACATGGCACCATTAGAACGGTCATAAAACCAGAGCAGAGAGATGAGGGTGATTTCTACAGCAGAGGTCATAAAGTTCAGTTTTATAAGAATTAAACCAGTTCCAGACTTGGGTATTTGATTTATGTCAACTACATAATGGGCACTAAATATACAATAGAAATACCATGAAGTAATTAGGCTACCATACTGTAACTCTGTGTTACAACTCTGAGTTAATCTCTGCCAGATCATATGAATAAAGCCTTAAAGTACTGTCAGGAAATCCTATCAATATTACTAGCGTAATTATAATGCAAAATGGGTAATCTAAAAGTCTGATTAGAAATTTTGGTCATTGAATAATTCAAGCAATTTCAGACATTTTTACAGAAACTGAGTTTTAAACATTTGAAACATTGATCAGATTTACTTAACCCCAAGATCCCCGAAGGCTTGTACGGTAGGTTTACGGGGTAAACATTAAAATATTCATGCATCAATTAAATTTGCTTAAATTAATCTCATAAATACTACCTGACAATGCTATTAGGGCTGCTTTAACACCAATATTATGAGTATAAATCCTGTCCAATGCTGCATATGCTGTTCTTGCTCTCATTGTAATCAAATCAGCACTTTTTAGGGCAAGTGCGGTGTAAATGGATTAGCCTACTGTACTGTATATCCAGGGTTGGTCTGTTACTAAAGTGCTGGAGAGAGATACACAGACACACAGACACACAGATACACACACACATACTCACGCGCGCACACACACATGCACGCACACACGCACACACACACACACACACACACACACACACACACACACACACACACACACACACACACACACACATCAGACTGTCTCAGATCTGCTTTCATGTGAAACCCTTAAGTCTGTCTGAGATTTGCCCTGGGATCCCCTCTCTTGGCCTGGGTCTGAGCAGTTTAATTGCGTTGAGCCTTTCTGACCCACTGCTCCTCCTTACAGCTTCTATTAGCATATATAATACATCTCTGAGGACTCACAAACCAACGGGCAATTGAAAAGCAATCATTTTCACAGCAGAGCATTGCCATCACAGTTTTAATTGAGTCACTGCGTCTGTGTGTGTTTGTGTGTCTGTGTGTGTGTGTCTGTGTGTGTGTGTGTGGGGGGGGGGGGGGGGGGGGCATGCGTGTGTGTGTGGGGGGGGGGGGGCATGCGTGTGTGTGTGTGTGTGTGTGTGTGTGTGTGTGTGTGTGTGTGTGTGTGTGTGTGTGTGTGTCTGTCTTTTCCGCTTTTTATCCAGAGACTGGAGATAATTGTTTCAGCAGTAGAATAATACTAAGATGCTGGTAATTCAGTGATTTGATTAGATTGCTTTTGTATGGTTATCTCCTGAGGCTAGCTAAATGTGTTAGAAACAGACGGTAAAGATGATAACTCCGGGAGTGAGACTGTCTGCTCTCATACAATACACACACACACACACACTCACACAAGTACTGTACATACACACACACTCACACACACACACACACACACACACACACACACACACACACACACACACACTGAAAGTACTAAACCAAATCACACAGGGCCTACTGTACCGCAGGAGGAAATATTTCATTACACTCTGTGGAATATCCTGTTGTTTAGTGATAATCATATCTAATTTCACAAAAATTTGATCTCTTGAGTCATATCACAGCCATAAAAACCCAAACATTCAATTCAACTTTTTTCCTCACTCTGTAAGAATGAGCGAGACAAAAGAAGAATGGAAAGAGTTTAGTAAGGTTTCTGTTTGCCCCGTTAAATACATCTCCACCCTACAGTACAGTACTTATTACTCATGATGACAGTAACAAGCCTCTACTGTTCCATCCATCTATATGGCTACATACTCCACACCACTCTCTCTATCCCTCAGAATGTGTGACTAAATGACTGCTATTTTAATCATGTACTGTACAAGTGGGAGAGAAGGTGATGGACACACGCATGCGCACGCATGCGCACGCACGCACACACACACACACACACACACACACACACACACACACACACACACACACACACACACACACACACACACACACGCACACGCACAGATCAAGTACTTCTGCCAGACATGACCGAAAAGCCTGAACTTTTTAATAGGATGGAATTGGAAAGTTTCATGGTCTGATAGCAAATAAAATTAATGGACTGCAATTGAGCACAAAGTTGACAAAGTAAATAGATCTAATGTAGATCTAATGTAGTATGAGTACCACAATTAGACTCATTCAATAAATGTCTAACCTAGGGGAGAATGAGATTGGCTGCAAATGAGTTCTAATGATGACTGCCGACTAATTACCCACAGAGCAAGGGCATCCATCTTCTATCCTGGGTGAGGGTCCCCTCCAGCATGGGGCTCAGGTTCAGTCACCATTCTACAGGCACTGGAGAGAGTGGTGCCGATGTACAGTAGAGAGGTCGATAAAGTCAACTGATCCTGATTGTTGTGGTTGTTCGAGGTGAAAATGAGATGACTATTGTAGAGATACTGTATGTGTGTCAGTGATGTGGTTTGAGGAGTTTCTCTACACTCATTACATTACTCATTACAGTAAGCTCATCATTTTCCTCCACTGTTCCTGGTCACACACTGCCACCTGCTGGACTGTCAGAGTAAACTCTGGCAGTAGAGGAGAACGGAGGTGTACCATTCACAGGGAATCATAGTGTTACGTAAACACTAGAGTGAGCACTTGCCTAAAATAATTGTTATTAGAGGATTTTATACAGCCATGTAGTCAGGTTTAGTTTGTAGTTTTGAGAGGGTGTAAATCCAATGTTTACAGCTCCAGTGGTTTAGACACAAAACACTTTTCACTTTTCTACTATAAAACAGTCCCATGTCTGTCAATTGATCAACAATTCACCAACTTTGACAGAAAATACATGGCTGAATAAATACACTGCAGACAAAGTGCACTTTAATTGCTTCCTGTGCATCTTTCATAGAAAAAAAAAAGAAGCATTTATTGGCTCCAGATGGCGTTATGTCATTTCATCTCAAACCTATTGAAGAAGAAGACCATGTTTCAATCCAATTTGCTGATGCCTTCCCAGCTAGAAAACCCCACCCAGTTGACTACATGGTGCTGTCACAGGGGCAATAGGAAAGGTAGAGACTACTTGATCTAGCTTTTTTAAATCTTTGGACTAACTAACCCAGCCAATTTCGCTCAGAACAGCAATGGCTAAAGTAGGTTAATTAGTAACTCTCTCCCTTAAGCTAAGCGTTCTAAATGAGAGGCGTGATAGCCACTCACTCAAACACCCACCATGATAAATAGGGTCATTAGTATAAAGGCTTACTGGACAAATGAACCAATAATAGTTGTATTCAACTCTTAATTCAACTGGCAATGTCATCAACATATAAGATTGTTTGAGACCATTGTTTGTAACACTGTAGAGGTTAAAACATGATTAAAACTATTTTGTCTTGGATGGTCAGTCCTTGCATCCAAGTCCCGTCTATGGATGAGAGAGTGGTTCCATGTCTCCAGCCCCGTCCCCATGTGGACCCCCCCCACCTACATTCACTTCCGGGTTACCAACTGCACTCAGAACAACAAACCAAACTCCCAAGTTTGGACTGGAGTTGTATGAATGAATGATCAACATCAAAACATATTCCACCTCTGTCAACATCGACCTAATTTGTTTCAAACTTCAAGATGAGTAACGAATCGTCAGAGACTGATGTAGACGTTACAATAGAGAAGCTAAAGAGGAAATATTTGGAGCGGAGGAAACCGGTGGTAAGTTTTACTGTTCAGTTAGCTAGCGACAGTAGCTACCGTTAGCTCCCTCTTCAATCTGACAGCTGTATGGGGGTACCAAAGACAGAGAACAAGTCTACTAGGTGTGTTCGTTGGTCAACGTTAACTAACTAACGATGTTAAAAAACAGCTAATGTTTTTGTAGTGATCACAACTGAGAAGTGACAGACAGGATAAAATATTGTAAGTAAGTTATCCCCTCCACCTTGCTCGTTTCCATTGCCTGACTCCCTGATTATCATAGCTTTCAGAAGAGAAGAACACAGCTGGAATGATCCGTAAACATGATGGTAAGTTAGCGACCTTGGAGTGATTGCCATTAATGTAATGTGAAAATATAGGATGTCCTCGGTCCACTTCCGACCAGATAACTTGCAGCAAATACACTTACCTACACAGCTAGGCGGTTACATCTGTGAGGATAACATGTCCGTGTCTAATGTTTTGAAGATCCTAGTATTCAGAGAGTGATGAAGTCCCCCAAGTCTAAATGCACCTACAGAGAGATGAGAGGCTACAACAGAGCTCTACGAGAGCTGTTCAAGGCTGTCACTCATCCTCCTGAAAGGTGAGTATGTTATATTGATCAGCCTTGTGTCTTGTCTATCCCTTAGAGGAAAAAAAAACTTGGTATGATGAAGTAACGTGTGTGCTCACGCCCAGGTTGGAAAGTGACTACAATCAGAGTGGCAGCGAGGAGGACCTTAGTGAGGACTGGGTCCTCCACACAGAGACAGGTGTGTTCGGTCTGGCCATAGAACTGACTGCACCTATACACACAGAAGTAGTCTCAATTGATAGAGTGAACGTAACTGTAAACAGCAACAGCGTTCAGCGGTTTGTTATGTTGTTACAGATGTGACCCTACCCTCCAGTCTGATTGGTACCCTGGGCTCCAGTGAGACTGAGCCCACAGTCAGGGTGTCCAGAGAAAGAGGGGTGAGGGGCCACCAGTCCGTCCCTCTTGACTCCCCCTCTGAGATGGGACAGGTGTACCAGGAAATGCTGCACATCTATGAACAACTGAGGGTGAGTGACACACACAAGGGAATGGAAACAGCTGTCTATGCTAGGTACTGCTCTGTGCCAGCTGTTGTTGTCAGCTTACGTGTGTGTGTGTGTGTGTGTGTGTGTGTGTGTGTGTGTGTGTGTGTGTGTGTGTGTGTGTGTGTGTGTGTGTGTGTGTGTGTGTGTGTGTGTGTGTGTGTGTGTGTGTGTGTAGGCCGAGCGGTTGAGCCAGCAGCGCTGGGAGAAAGAGCTCCAGGAGAGAGAGGTCAGTCTGCTCCAACAGCAGCCAGCTATAAGCAGGCTACGAGGGGTGGAGGAGGAGGTGCACAGATGCATCCATGAAGCACAGGAGGTGAGAGTAACACATATGCACACACATAGACTACACACACACACACACACACAACATACTTAAAAGATTTAGCATCAAACACAAGTGTTCTGAGTCTGAACAGAGGTCAGTTTCCCGAAAGCTTCGTAGCTTAGGTGTTACTTAATTTCTCCCAACAACCCAGCCACAAAGCCGCGCGAGAGAGAGTAACAATTGTAAAATCAATGCTTGCAGGTCAATCTTCTGTGTGAACGAACGACATTTGTTCATTGTGGAACTTTAAGTACTTCTTAAGCTACAAAGCTTTTGCGAAACTGATCCCTGGCATGTTGTCAGCTCAGAACCGAGGACTCATTAACTCACTCTTCTGCTGCCTCCCTCTGGTAGAGCCAGAGAGCTGCAGGGGTTGCTCAGGCAGAGTGGTCCTGGTGATGAGGAACAATTTTTTTTTTTTTTACCCCACCAGAAACACCAACAGGAGGTGAACCAGCTCCAGGAGCTCCTCAGAGAGAGAACCAAGGAGAACAAGAGGCTCAAGGCCAGCTTTGATACCATCAAGGAGCTCAACGACACCATGAAAAAACAGGCAAGTCGTTTATTGAAATTGTATATTTCTACCTTAACGATCTAGTTATTTGTGATGATGATTAATAAATGGCTAACTATTGGCTATGTTTTTTTTTTTTAATATTTTCTCTTATGTAAACACTTAATAGCTAGTGTAGTGTTATTGAGATTGTTCTGTATGCTCACAATTATGTTCAGCTGTGGACCACAGGACTTTTGACCACAGGAGGGGGCTGTTCTCTAAGCTGGTGCTGCTGCTTTGGTAGTTTAATGGAACATAAACATTTGTAGCTGAATAATATAACCAGGCTTTGATCATCATTTCCCATAGAAGTTGGAAAACTCCTATAGAACTTGTAATCCTAAAGGGCATGCATTAAGCATCCTAGACCTAAATTTTCAACCCTAATTACTACAAGCCTCTTCTTAGAGTATGTTATCTTAGCTCTATCTCTGAACGCAGCTCGAGCAAAAACTCCAAATCCTAGAGCTATTATGCATGGGCTCTCAATGTGAGAAGAAAAACACTCACTTAAACCTGGCTGCTAAAATCCAACAGTTTGATGTAGGTTTTTCCTGATTGACAGAGCATAATCAGCCTTACGAGGAGACAGTTTGAGGGTAAAGCCATTGTTGTGGCTTATTCTGTTCTTGACGGACACGCTCCACAATTGTTCTCCTTTTCCCCTCATTGGCTTTGAATGGAAGAATTACAAACTTCTGCTCGCCGGATGAATATTTTTGAAATTCCACAGTGAATATGTGTCTCATTAATTGTTTATAATAGAAGATGGCATATAGTTTGATGTCGTGAAGTTTTGAGACATAATTTCCTTTAGAAGTTGGAAAACTCCTATAAAACTGGTAATCCTAAAGGGCACGAATGGAAGCATACCAGACCTCCCTGTAAATTCTCAACCCTAAATACTACAAGCCTCTTCTTAGAGTATGTTATCTTAGCTCTATCTCTGAACGCAGCTCGAGCAAAAACTCCAAATCCTAGAGCTATTATGCATGTTATCTTAACTCTATCTCTAACATCTTATTTTGGAAAACAGCGCACTAGCTCTAACCGAGCACCAAATCCAGCCACAGAGCTCTTATTCATGGGCCTCTTAATAGGGAGGCAATAAACTCCCACATAACCTTTAAAGAGGCTTTGAAATAACTACGGCTGTGTTGGTTGTTTTCGGTGTAGATGAATGACATCGTTGAGCACAATAAGAAGCTGGAGACTCAATCCAGGAAGGTGCAGGCTCGACTGGAGAACCTACAGGTGGGAAGACGGAGCTCATCTCCATCATCAAACCTAGATTTAATCTATTATGATTACCAGAGCTGTGTCCCATTGCTAGCTCACCAGGGGCGGCTTGAGATAGGCAACACATGGTTTAACTAATTATTTAAATGATATGTTATGATCTAATCCTACGCAGTTGTTTGGAATTGG
>NC_139666.1:14871381-14881381 GCF_951799395.1 Argentina silus | reverse complement strand
GCCCATGGCTCTGTCATCCACTCTAAGGCGTTTAGGAGAGGAGGTGTCCAAACCCCCAGCCCAACAGATGACCCCCCAGGACCCCAGCCTCCTCCCCAGGCCCAGGGTCCCCCACAGGACCCTCCCTCTCTACAGGAGCCCCTGTCCACACACACGTCTCTTCTCCTCTCTCATCACCCTCAGAACCATCACTCAGGGTAGGAAAACACCTTGCAAACATACACTATGCACACTAACTAACTATAAGCATCTCTGTCTCTTTCCTAAAGCTTAAGGGGCCTAAGAATCACCTAAAGGGGTCCTTTTGTCCAATGGACTACTTTGTTTTGTGGTTTCAGGTCTTTGAATACACTTTTCTTTTTTTTTTTTTTTAAATCACTGAACCTGCAGCAGGGGGCAATATACTGTGGTTTGTCTGTTATGACCTATCGTTATGACTAGGCTACTTTGTTTCTTACCATGTGTTCCTACTGCATCTGAGCTGTTGTCATCTCCTCAGTGAGTTACCTTCAGGTACCTTCGCTTTGACTACGGTTTACAGCCTGGTGCAGATAGAGCTGTCGAGGTTTGGCTGCCTAGTCCTGGCTGTTCCCTCGAGAAAAATGTCTTCCCTATTCTGTCTCTGTCTCTCTGCCAGCTTGGCCCAGGTTTATCCCTGGATTGACATGAAACTAGATTGTAGATAATAGGGGGAGTATTTATTTTTAGTTTTCAGAAATAATATTTAATAGGAACCATTTTACATTGAAGGAGTAGCTCATTCCAAAACGAATTTATACAATCTCAGAATATAAATAATACTAAAAAAAATAAAACAGAACTAATAAAAAATGGCATCAACATCAGAGGATTTTTTTTATTCTTCTTCTGAAATGTTATCTGATCAGAGAAACTAGGTTTGGATGAGATGGACAGAGAGACAGAACGAGTCTGGATCAAATTGAATGGGTCTAGATCAGACAGGCAGACCGGCAGGTGGAGGGTCAGGGGAGTGTGTTGGGGGAGGGAGAGGAGAGGGCTGCAGACACAGTTAAACCCAAGCCAGCAGTGCGTTTGGGGCACGTTAAGTGCACAGCTAGTGTGATTTATCATCTGTGCTCTCAGACATTGATCTCACATGTGGAGAACTATAGAATAACAGGTCTGTGTCTGCGTGTGTGTGCGTGTGTGTGTGTGTGACTCTCCTCTCTCTGTATGTCCTCTATGTAGCTGATGTGCAGGCCCAGGTGTTGGACTCCCTCCACAGTGACCTGGTGTGTGAGGACAGCAGAGGTCTGTTCCTGCAGTACGGGGGAGTGTCTGTCCTCCTGGGTCTGCTCAGAAGAGGGAGAGGGGGGCTGCAGACCCCCATAGACATCCTGCTGCTACTCAGCTCAGAGTCCCGTAAGTAGGGATGCATCACACCATACGCAACATTACTCTTCATCACACAACAAGTACTCTTGACTGACACACGTCCTCAGGTGGCAGGTACTGGTCTTTCTTGTGTAATGTGTGCGTGCGTGCTTACGTGCATGCGTGTGTGTAATAGGAGAGAAAAAGGTCTGCTGATTATGGTTTTTACAGGGGAGTAATGAGTGTAGACCGAGGTGGTGGCGAGGGGTTCACACCTGAAGGTCACAATAAAAACACACAGACCCTCACACATCTGTTTCCTGATCTTCACAGGTATGGTACAGTCCCATGTGAGACAGAATGGAGAGAAACTCCCTGTGGCTGTCCTGTGCTCAGCCTGCTTACTGTCTGTCTGTACCCAAGCCTCCAACCCCCCACAATAGGACTCCTTATGCTTCCCCATTCAGTTCACACCATTAAGCCCCCACCTCTCCCTCACACAGCCCTGCTGCTTACTGTCTGTTTGTCTGTCTGTCTGTCTGTCTGTACCCAAGCCCCCCACCCCCACCACAACCCTCCTACCGTATGAATGACCCCCCCCCTATCCCGCCTCATGCAGTTCACACCTGAAGGTCACCTGCAGCTAGTCCCCTCATCCCCTGTGGCTCTTATACTAGCCCTGCTTAGTGTCTGCCTCTTTAACCCCCCCCCCCCCCCCCCCCCCACACACACACACACACACACACACACACACCCATATGACTGCCATTCTCTGCTTATCCAAACCATGTGGCCCAGAGGTGGAGGGGGCATCATAAAGAATACCCCCCCCCCCCCTAAATCACTCAGGACATGGACCATTCCGCCATGACCCATGCTTTTTGAAGTTTTTCTCCATTTTGTCTCTCACATGTGACTTACCGTACCGTAACCGTACCTGTGAAGATGTCAGGAAACAGATGTGGTATTGGAAACACATGGTCAAGGATGGTTCTCCATGGTTTGCTGCGTGGGCGGGTTTGGTCTGTGGGTGATATATACCAACTCACCCAGAGTGTTCTATGAGGATGAGTGGCGCCAATGAAGGGGTCCATTTTCTACCGGCCAACACCAAATAGTTTCTTGACATTATACCAACGGAGCATGTTGCCAGGCAACCGGTTGTTAGGACAATAGAAAATCTATATTGGGTAAATCAGGAAGCTATATGGAATTATTTGAAGCTCATTGGCGCCAATCTGCTAATATGACACTCTGAACTCACCCAGTTGGGTTCAAGGTCTAGCTTTAGCTCACCCTAGGTAAAACACTAAACTGAGCTGAGATCAGCGTCTCTGTCCTCCTCTACCTCTCCTCCCCTAGCGTCAACATCCTCACTGGAGCGCTGCCAGTCTGCTACAGCAACAGCAACAGCACCGAAGCATATTGTGTTTTCACACACAATTACACCCTAAATTGCAACAATTACACACTTATTCCCAAGGTCGGTGCTGTAAATGAGAATGTGGTCTCAATCAACATGAGTTCCGTGGTTACATTCGAAATATATCGTACTGAATTTCCAGCCGTTGTCGGCGCTGACGCTGGTTGAGTCCAGTGTGGGGGAGTGAGGAGTGTGGTGTCAGCTAAACGACACTGGCAGTTTTCTGCACATTGACATTCCCTTCGTGTGACTTGATGAATAGGAATTGAACGAGTCGTTGGCAGGAATTTGATGAGTAGAAACAAATGTCGGTCGGTCTAACTCGAAAATGTCGGTCGATCTAACTAGAAACCGATTTTGTATTTGATGCTGCATAAGGTCCGAGTTTGCTTTTTTATTGACTGAACTGACAGAAATATGCAGCTCACATATGTGAATCTCTTGTGTGTTTCATCTCTGTATATGTTTATGTATTTATAGAGAGAATGCCAAGGTTAACACTGACAATATGGACTTTCATTGAAATGAAATCAGTGCAGATTTACTCTGACCAGCATCTGATGCTTATTATGCAGATGACTTTTCTTCGTAGGGTTCTTAAGCGGGTTCCTGGAGGCGTGCAGCAGTGAGGACTTCTTCCGTACGGCCGCTCTGCTCCTGAGGAATCCCCAGTTAGAGCTCCCTCTGCTGGAGAAACTCTCCATCCTCCTGCAGAAACTCTCCAAGATCAGGTAAATGCTCACACAGGTGTAACAGCGCCTTGTGTGATGAAGTCCCACTGTCACCCCACAAACCAGAGGCTACCTTCTCAGTCTAGCACTGAGTTCAGTTAACAAGGCGTTCGATACTAAACAGTTACAAGCAGAGGCAGCCAGTCAACTACTACTGTTAGTCCCATGCTAAAGAGCTCTGCTCCAGCCCAGTGATGCCATGGATTCTTCAGAGAGGTTCATTAAAGGTTGTGATTAATGGAGCGCCAGCCTGGTTTACTGACTCCATCTCTCATGTGACTTAGTGGGGAACCACAGGACTTTCAGCAGCTCTCGGTCTCCAGGCCCCACTGTTAGCCCTCATTAGGAGAGATCACAGCACAGGCACAGGGGAACACAACTGTGTGTGTGTGTGTGTGTGTGTGTGTGTGTGTGTGTGTGTGTGTGCGTGTGCGTGTGCGTGTGTGTGCGTGTGCGCGCGCGTGCGTGTAGCCGTGTTTGTTTGTTCCTGGTGGTCCGTCCATATGTGTTGTTGTGGGATAGACTCCACTCCAGTACAGGGCTTGTAAGGATGTATCTGAAGCTTGGGGGGGTCCAGAGAAGGCAAACCCTCATCAGGAACCTTAGTATCATTTCTCTGGCTATTAATGAATCATAATTATCTTCTGACTCAGTCACCCTGTCAGACAGCAGTACTAGTGGATTAGTCAGTTACAGGAAGAACACAATACTCCCAAGTTTTCTGATTAGGACTTCTTATTTAGCACATTCATTGACCAATGTTAATTGAGAACACATTGGTATGCATAGCATCAACTTGGGGAGGAGTTGTAAGGGGAGAGGAAAGAGTTTGAATGAGTCAGTCGGAAGCTGGGGGTGATGAGGTGGCCGTGGAGTTGGGCCAGGATAGCAGGGTTAACATCCCTAGATTTAGGACTATTGCCATGGGATCTTAATGACCACAGAGTCAGACCTCAGTTTGACCTCTCATCCTCCTCTCTCTCTTTCTTTTGTTCTCTCTTCAGGAAGAACCGACGGCTGTTTGAACTTTGCTCCCTCCATCTACTGCTGCAGGAGATGAACAGAACCACGGACCGCACACACACCTTCCTCTGCCTCAACCTCGGCTCCATACTACTCAACCTGAAATAACGCACACGCACCCTGGGCCTCTCAATTATTGTTATTATTTTTTAAACTATTTAAGTTGCCTTTTTTATATGGCTATATATGGAGGGCTTTTTGTACATTTTTATGTGCTATATATTTGTATGTTTTATATGTTACAACTGTACACTACAGTACATTCAACCTTCACCTTTGTGCTGTAATTAAATGAGTATCATGTGTGTGTGTGGGTGTATTGTATCTCTTATGAGTTGGTGTAGGGATCATTTCACTGTGAAGCTTTTACCAGTAATAAACAAAGAAATAAAGGGGTGTATGAAATGCATCTGAAATATGAAATACATATGTTTTACATAAGCTTGTTTGTTTGTTCCAGAAGAAAGCTGAACATTCAACCCTGAGTGTCTTAATCAGTTCAGTATGGACCCAGTGTTTGGTGATGGTTGGGAGAATATCAGTGAGACAGTCCCGTCATATCTGATCTCTCCTACTGCCTCTGCCTCACTCTCGCCTCCCATATAGTACCTTCCTCCACTTCCTCTCACACACACTTGCAGACACGCACACAGACCTGTGTCCATGTCCTTTAGTCCTAAAGTTGGACCACCCCTGTCTCTTGTGTTGTGTTGTGTTGTGTGTGTATATATAACCTACTCGTTCTATGATAGTATTGTGCGCAGTGTTCGCACAAGGTGCCCAAAGTGCTAAAAGTACTTAAATTTGAGCTCAGAAATGTACTGGAATACCTTGAAAATCCGACTTTTGACTTTGAATTTGACTTTTCCAATGTCTGTATGAACCTTGTGTGGAGAAGACTTTTGTGTGTGTGGAGGGTTACTGAGGACCAGACAGTGTAGTGTTCTGTCTGTCTATTCAGGTGGGATTCCCCTTCGTCTCCAGGTTGTCAGCACTGACAAGATCATAATTATCTGTCAGACCAAGTCCTGATGAGAAACAATTAATAAGATCATAGATGGAAGGACATGGAGCTCTTCACACACTGCCTCTGGTGAGGGTGGGATACATTAACCTCTCTCTCTCTCCTTTCCTACCTCCCTGTATCCATCCATCTCTCTCTCTCTCTCTCTCTCTCTCTCTCTCTATATATATATATATATATATATCTTTCTCTCTCACACTCTCCCCTCTGGTGAGGGAGAAAAACGGAGGTTATTTTTGACAGCTTCTGAGATGCCAAACTCCTGATAGCACTCAGGCAGAAACCATCATCTGCTACACAGCTCAGCATGACTCATCACATTGATATACCCTCATTGACTCTTTAGAAATCTATCCACTGTGTTAAGCTTTGAGCAGCCTAGGTGCCAATCTGTTTCTGTTTTAGCCAACTTGCAGTGATGTACCCTTGTTGAATACAGAAAAGATCTGGCACACACACAAAGCATGAAGATGATGTTTGATTGGTTTCATATAAACTGTCTTCAGTTTGTCATTGGCAATGTGGATGATAAGATCAGCCTCTACGGCAGACATGATCCCACAGCTTTTGCCGGTGGGCTTCTAGCAAGACTCTATGAAGAGCCTAAATGCCTGTGACTGCTCCTAACTGTCTTTGCCTGATTTATTTACTTTCATTACTTCAACAATTACCGTCCCCATCGTGGTCCATAGTGAATCTGCTCTGTGTTCCGTGCACATACATGCCCTACGCAGCATCAGGCACTGAGCTGTGGTCACACAAATTTCTGTTTGGTTTCTCCAGTGGACCGAATCTCGCTGGAAACAATGTTAAAGAGTCCCTCTTCTCAATCTGGCCAGTAAACCTCATTAAAACCTTATTTACGCTTTAAAGGGAGGGGTGGGGGGGGGGGGGGGGGGGGGAGGAGAAATGTTAGTGGTTCTGCTTCGCAAGAAATATAAAGTCAGTCAATCATGTTTGACGTTACAGACCACCAAATGTATATTATTACCACAAGGCTGAGTATTTATGAATATAGCACTTGTGTAATGAAATAAGTGCATGAAGCAGCAGTCGTATACCTGACTGTAAATCTGGTATTGAGAGACTGTGAGTGAAACCATGTGGTTGACGCTGCGCTTGGCGAGAGGGCATGGCCCGAGCAGGCTGTTAGCCCTGGCATTCACTCTGCTCTCCTCTTAATGAAGAAGGAGTGTGTTTCCCTCCTGAGCTCTCTCTCTCTCTCTCTCTCTCTCTCTCTCTCTCTCTCTCTCTCTCTCTCTCTCTCTCTCTCTCTCTCTCTCTCTCTCTCTCCTCTCCCTCTCCCCCTCTCCTTTCCCCTCTCTCCCCCTGATGATTTATTACGATTCCCTAGAGGTTTGCTAATCTTTTCATATTCTCTCTTTCTTCCTGTTCTTGCTGCTAAGATAAGCTTAAGCTTTCCTAATATTGGAGAGTCTTTTAGATAGAAATGGTTGTTTGAATGAGACGGTGATCGGCGGGAGAGGTTGCGCACGTGTCCGTGCGTGCCTCTGTGTCTTCCAGGCCTCCCTATGGGAGCGTTTCCCTCATCTAGCGACACACTGCTACATCCCCTCCCATAATTGTCGGAATGTGATTAATGATATCCACAGTTGCTGGATGTGCTACTACATGCTCTGGTGTTAAGAAGCATTTCCTTTCATCATGTCAATACCTCAATTCACACTCATTCCAGCTAGATTTCCCGAAGCGTACTTATTGTTCCAAGTTAAACAAGGGACCAGTGTTGGATGTATATGGATATAGGATGTATGAAAGATAAAGGGGAGGCCTTCGTTTGAGATTAGGGGTGTCATTATGGCTTTAACACACAGTCAGCGTGGTACTCTCCCTCCCTGCCCTCAGGACTCCTGCCCTCTTTTTGTATCTCTCTTTATCCCCTGCACTCCAAGCCAAGCGCTTCTGACACAAACTGGACCCTCAGGTGCCCGTCACACACACACACACACACACACACACACACACACACACACACGCACGCACCCACGCACCCACTCACCCAGAGCTACTTTTAAGCGGAGAGGATTAACTTGAAAGCGGCTGTGTTTGAAACCTGATTAGGCTGATGTGCCCCAGTACCATCAGATCATCTGACAGTCCTATTCTCTAGCAGACCTAAGATCCCCAGCCAGGAAAGGAGAGGAGAGCGTGATGTAGGTAATCATTTATCTAAAGCGCTGGGAATCTTGGCTGCCACTGGGAGCCTGTTTAGAGTGCTGATGGCTGCTGTCTTACCACACCTGATGTCATACTGAAAATGATAGGATGGCAATAGAAGACAACACTGGATCAACTAGAATGTAATCAGCATCCTGAGAGTAAACATCTAGGATATAATGAGATGTTGTTATCTGATGAAAGATTTTTCTCTTTGAGATTGAGAGTTTTGACCACATATCACAATGCAAAACAACAAAAGAGAGAAGGAGCAATATTATTGGCATCACATAACTGCAAAATATTTCTGTTTACAAAACCGTCACTCTGTGATCTACAGCATCTACTGGGAATGTCTCGTGTTTAATATCTCTGATGTAGGTCTGGTGTTCCAATTTGACTGTCTGTGTGTAGAACCTCTACCTGTAGAATCTTCAGAAGTATTTGTCAATAAAAAAATCAATTCAACTCTTTTTGGGGACATTTTTATTAATACTTCTTTATTGATGCATATGTACAGTAATAAGTTATATATACATTTACATTTTGCTCCATGAATAGTTTGCTTCCACTGTATCTTAAACTCTATGTGTTAATGAGGTAAGTGAACCTCTGTTCAGTCTGTCCATCTCCAAATGACCTACTCACTCTGTCCTACATCTATCAATAAACGCTTCTCACCTCTCATCTTCTGAAGCTTTATGTTTAGTTTGAAATCAACAAGGAAAAAAAAACAAGACGTTATGAATACATGCTAAATGCTAAAACATTGTACATGCACATTTATTCATTGAAACTACCGGAGTCCAGCCCCTATCCAAATGGTGCTAATCTGAGAAAAACAACATCAGGGAATAACATGACACAGAGAAGGAAATGTGCTGGATTGTCATCAATATTAAACCCTGTCAAGGATCATCATGGTGGAAAAAATACTTATCTAATAGAGAAAGCATTCATCTACTGTATGGATCGAGAGGCACTGAAAAGTCAAAACCAAGCACGCTTTTTATATTCCTTACATGTTTGAAGTTCTCCCCTTCAGCTTATCAGTTCATAATGCAATATGAACAATCTGTAATATTATCACACTGCCACCGAGAGAGAATGGAGAGGAGGACTAGGGAGGTGAGGTCACTATAACATCACTGACATGATGATGATGATAATGATGTTGACCAGAACATGGCTTCTCTCCTGGAGCTGAGCGGCTGCATTCCTCCCCTCTCCCCCCCAGCACACCCTATAAGAACCCTTAGACGTCTGCACCACACTAAACTGGCCTCTTTTATAGCTTTTCCACTGGGGCTTTAGTGGTTAACTGGCTATAATGGTTGATTGGGTGCTGGAAATCACAGGCACTTTGCACCACGGACTGTAAACCACAACACTTCAGCCTATTAGCGCCAGACCGCCACACGTCCACTAATTAGAGCTGGCGGCAGCACCAGACCGCAGGGAGGGGGGGTCGGGTGGGGGTGTGGGGGGAGATTGGGGGTTACAAGGGGGGCTGAGTCCAGAAGTGAGTGCTGGGTCACCGCCAGAGGTGATGTTAGCGGAGAGGTGTGGTGGGAGCACAGTGTTTTCTGGGCAGTGGTGGAGTGGAAGTGTGGAATCCCTCTGGAGAAAGGGGGTTTGCTCAATGACTCGCTGTCAGCGGTCTAGCATGAGAGTTTAGTGTTTGGCATGTCTAAATGACTGGCTGTAGATACACCCCCCAGCTAGCAGGCCAGAGACTGGGATCAAACCCAGAGCCTTCAGACCTCTGAACCACAGGATGGGTGCTCCTGTTCTACTTCCAACTGACACTCAGCACGATGGAAGTCCAACAGGGTATTTGTCCACGGCTGAGTCTAACCTCCATCTGTTCTTTTACTGCTACAGACAGACTCTATGGCAGACTTTCAGCAGCCCTTCTCTCTAGCAAAGTGCTTATATCCTCCCTTTCCCCCAAATCTCTGATGAAGACTACAAAATTCAGTCTAAAAAAAGTGAGAGAACTTTATGAAACGTTGTTTTTGTTTTGGCGTCCAGCGCAAAGTTAATCAAGTCTTTTTGTTTCCTCTGTGAACAACATGATGTATGGGGGTGGGCTGTCCTTTTCTGGAGAGGTCTTCTGACATTCTTCATGTGGAGGGGGAAGTGTGTCTGTACAATGTGTGTGTGTGTGTGTGTGTGTGTGTGTGTGTGTGTGTGTGTGTGTGTGTGTGTGTGTGTGTGTGTGTGTTGTGTGTGTTTGTGTGTGTGTGTATGTGTGTGTGTGTGTGTGTGTGTGTGTGTCACACA
>NC_139666.1:14863881-14866381 GCF_951799395.1 Argentina silus | reverse complement strand
TGTGTGTGTGTGTGTGTGTACTGTACCTTTGTGAGGATGTGGGAACATCGTGGTGCTACTGGCTGAGACACTAGAGGCGCGGCCTGATGCCACAGCAGTGGTACGCATGCCTGGAAAACAGAGATACAACCCAGTTACTATACAATTACTCCACAGTCACAACAGGGGTTTAGTCCTTAATAGTAGTAGTAGTATCTACTACAGACTAGTAAGTAGTAACAGTTAATAGTACTGACACAAGCACAATATGCTGCGTATTCATACAATGAATACATTGTTCTCAGTCTACTGCATAACACCAATAGGCAAGCTTCTTTCAACATCTTTACCCCGGTCATACATACACTCAGTCCCTCTGGGGCCTGAGGCTGTGAGGGGCTCTGGTGCCATGAGGACACTGTCCCTCAGGGGGATGGCGATTCATAGACTGTTTTCCACAGTTTTAATAGAGTTGTAAAGCCTTGACAGGCTCGTGAATCAACATTTTAATCAGTCCTTTAATTCCATCCTCTTAGGCCTCGGACCTGGCAGTACCATGGCCCTCATTGCTCCCAGTGGTCACACACATACTCACACAAACACACTCCCTCAAGCCCTCTGTGGTCGGAGACATCAGTGTTATGAGTCTTTGTTTACTTTCAATGGTTAGAATACAACCAGATCTTGGAATTCTGTTTAGCAGAGTGTGATTTCACATCTTAATCACCACACTGTGCTCTCACACAGCAGGAAGGACCAGGCAGACTAAACTATGGCCTCCATTCAATCAAACCTGGACTGCGGTTTGCCTGGAGCGTGACGGTAATGACTCTCTTTTGTTGTGCACAGCGAGAAAGCATGTTTAAAGCAGTGCGTCTCTGAGATGACGCCAGCTGCATTTACATCTTAGCATTTCCTTTCTGATTGTCTAATTCTAAACGGAAAACTTCCAGAGTGATTCTCTGTCCCCACAGGCACAAACTGGGAGCTGTGGGAGTTCAGAGGGCCAGACAGGGAGGCCAGACAGGGAGGACAGACTGGGAGCAGTACTGTAGGAGCAGGGTTAAATGGTGGCAAAGGTGATAAGGGTTTGGAGACAGGGAGATGTATACCCTGTAGATGCATCCAGATGACTGACTGCTGCAGAGAAGCATCACTGCAAGCAGAAACATGTTAATCATCTTTCTCATGCCTTCCAAACTTTTAATTATTACACAAGCTCCGCTGGGACCTAGCTGGGAGCTAAGGGTAATTTGCAGATTACTTGGCGAGTGCAAGCCTGCCCTCACCCTAAGCAAGTAAACTCCACGCTTCAAACTACATTTCTTTGGTTTTGGGATATTTTCAAGCCCTAATTTAAAGGGTTTAATTAAAATGTACTCCCGCATGTCTTCTCACACTTTGCTCCCCCCTTCTGTAACTTGCCCTCTCACTCACTCCCTCCCTGCCTCCCTCCCTGCCTCCCTCCCTGCCTGGCAGAAACAATTAGACGCCTGTTGAAAAGCGTGTGTTTGTTAGTACACACTCGTCTGCTCTCCTACCCTTCCTGTCCCCACAGCAGGTCTGGGCTCTGTTTGGGTTTTCATATTTCAAAACAGAGTCATTAAAATGACAAAATAACAATCATATTAATTTCCGGCCAAAACAATATGTCAGTGGAGCGACTGCTATAGCAACGGACCTTAAAAACAATTCCTTGGGCCGTACATCACTAAGTGGGTGGGTGGGGGGGTGGGGGGGGGGGAGGGGGTGGAGGGTAGGGGGAGTTAAAGACCCTTGGAATCCGGCTGTGTTCCTCTGACACGAGTTCGGAATTCTGTCACGTACACCACACAGCCCTCAGAGGACTCATGAGGCCTCTGTCAATGGCCGCCTTGACCTTAATTCACCAGGAAAGAAGACGTCAGCTCTCACATCCGCCTCATCTCCCTCCTGTTTTTCTCTACGCCCCCCCACCCCTCTCTCTCGCTCTCTCTGTCCTTAAATATTGTTTTTGATATATACCATCTGAAGAGGTTTTACTAAATGGAGATGGATGACAAAGGACTGATGGGAAAGAGATGGAGATGGAGGGGTTGACGGGAAAGCAGGGGGAGAGAGGGAGGGGGGCGAGAAGGAAAGATCTGCTCTATATTACTGCCTGCTTGCGGTAAGCGTCAGGCAGCATTGGGTTCTACACACAAACACTCACAGACAGACACACGCACTGACACACACACACACACACACACACACACACACACACACACACGTGTCGTTAGGTATGCAGAGTAATCAGGGAGGTTATAGATGACCTGCCAAACACCCCCTCCGGAGTCAGAGAGCCAAAGAGAACCAGAGAAGGAAACCTAGCCGTCGTGATGACAGGGTGACAGAGTCCAGAGGGTCTGGCTCCACTCAGCACTGCCTCAGCTCCTCAGACCTTCCTCATTCACACTCAAGACCCTGCAGAGCAACTCTGATTTGACCTCGGCTCTGCACGCCGAAATGAACAAGATGTGTGTGTATGTGTGTGAGAGGG
>NC_139666.1:14841381-14851381 GCF_951799395.1 Argentina silus | reverse complement strand
AAATACCCAGAGTATCATTATCTCTGTCATTAACAGGCTTGACAGACCCAGTCCCCAGGCACGGCTTACACACCAGATACTCTTCCTGACGCAAGGAGCAGAGGTCACCACCATTCCTGTTGTCTCTGTTTTCTTTGACTTTTCATTCTGTCCTCTCTTTATTGCTAATCACTAACCTGTGGTTGGTACAGTATCCACGATCTATAGGCACTCCTTGGGGTATCCTTAATCACCAGGATTAGACTAGAAGCAGAGAGCTAAGTTGAGGTGCTGTATTTCATAACAGTCATTACACATAAGCATTTTATTATCTGTCTATTATAGCCGTTAACAATAATGTTATTGTTATCATTTGAGAATTACATACAGCGCTTGGCACATAATACATCTATATTACATCTATAATACATAACAGAGCTGCAATGGTGGCCCTTAAATATTAATGGAGAGCGGATAGACTGCAGCTGATCGCTGATCTGACGTGATTTGATCTAATGTCATTATTGAGGCATTTAATCGTGTATATGTCAGTGTCTCAGGGAGTGATTTATGGAAAGTCCCCCTTCAGAGCAATTACTTCGCAAACACACACACACACACACACACACACACAAACAACACACACACATACACCCAAACACACATGCGGGCTCGCGTGCACACGGCACACACACACACACACACACACACACACACACACACACAAACACACACGCACACACACAAACACACACGCACACACACACACACACACACAAACACACACACGCACACACACACACACATCTCTCACTCTTCAGGCTCAAACGGAAGAACAACAACTCTCTTCAAATGTAGCTGCGAGCGAGACATTGTTTGCATCCTCCCTGTCAGATGTGTTTTTCACCCTTACTCAATCTTCTTCTTCTCACTCTCTCTCGCTCGCTCTTCCCTTCTCCTCTCCTCCCTCTCTCTCTCACTCTCTGTACCCCCCCCCCCCCCTTCTCTCTGGCTCTCTGTATCTGTTTGGCCATCTCTATCTGAGAATGACAGTGATTGGCAGCAGTAGAGATACTGTATCTCCCTGTCAGAGGAGGGAGTCATGTGCTGTCATTGACATCTTCTTTGAACCCTGGGAAACATTCAATCAAAACCGTTCAGCTGTATTTCTGGATACGTCAAATACTGTTTACTGGACTTTCATAAATGCAGTAATCAGTTTTGATTGAACAGTACCCTGAGGTCAGTTTTTAAGGGCGGGAGACAGACAGACTCTCCCCCTTCCCCTATCAGTAACTCAGTGATCACAGATGTGTTCTGTCAACATGCAAACGCCACGGAAATGACTTTTAACTATGAATGTTTAACCCTCTAATGGATATTTATTATGTGAGATGATAATGACTTTCTGTCAGATTAGGATCAAACAGGGCAATCAGGGAGGAAATCCAGCCAAGAAGCAGAACCAAAAAAACCTTTCCTGGTTCCTTTCCCAGTGTTTCATTTCTGATGACAATTAAACAAACAGCTTAATGAAGTGGAGTTCTGTAATCTGGCTCCAGCTTTCTGTAGCCTGTAAACGTCTGTTTTCCATTCCCGCCCCCCCCCCCCCCCTTCTTCCGACCCCATTCTCTTGATTTTTTTCCTTTCCTTTGCTCTCATCTCCGTTCCCTCTTCTCCTCTCCTCTGCACTCCTCTTCCTTCCTCTCCTCTTATTTTCCTCTTCCCTCCTCTCCTTTCCGTCTTCTCCTCTGCTCTCCCCTCCTCTCCTCATCCCCAACCCCTTCCCTCCTGCACCTGACTACATGTGATACCGCCCTCTGGCTGAGTGCAGGGTTACAGTCACTATCCACGAACCATAGAGGTTTGGGAATTAGATGTTACATTTCCATTACCATTTGCATTTATGACATTTAGCAGACGCCTTTATCCAAAGCGACTTACAACAAATACATTTGTCTCAGTAAGTAAATCATCTATCCATCAGTCATCATAAGAAAAAGTAATCTATGCTAAAACAAATTGTATTATTAATTTATTTCCAGTAGAGAAACTTGTACAGGGGGGTAGTGGAGATGAAGAGGTTGAGTATGTTGAGTTTTAAGTTTGTCCCAACCTTCACTAGCATTGTGTTAATGTTGTTCGTTTACTGCTCCTCTTAATACAAATGATACAGTCCATACCTGAGGATACGCACACACACACACACACACACACACACACTCCTGCAGCTTCCAACTCATAAACAACTCTAAACATAATCAATGTTATACTGAGTGGGTTTATCCTCTAAAAGCCAATTATTTCTGTTCTTTACTGCACAGACATGAACCTGCCAAATCCCTCTAGATCTTAAACACATGTTACTCACAGAAACCTCTATAAACAGGACAAATGTGTGTGTATGTGTGTGTGTGTGTGTGTGTGTGTGTGTGTGTGTGTGTGTGTGTGTGTTTGCGCATAGAGAATACCGTGTAAAAAAAAAAGAGAGAGAGGACGCACTGGAGACACTGTGTTCTCATTAGAACTCAATCCTCAAACCTGATGTTTCCAGGCTACAAACAACAAATGTATCAAATACAGTACACATTAAAATATACTCACTGACTCACTAGCACTTAGACAATGGAAGGGAAGGGATAGATTTCTTCACAGAGAGAAAGGCAATCATTTGTTCTGGTGATAAAGCTGTACATACAAAGTATTACAAGAGTTCTTAGGCACAGCACAAGTCAAGTTCATTTGCAGTATCTCACTGTAAAATACTCAGTGGGTGGAATGTTGCTGTTATAGTTTATTTTCTCTCAATATCTCTTGACTGAGCCCAAAGTCAGAGAGGACGAGGTGGGGATGTGGGGAGATGTCAGTCAGCCTACGCTGAAATCTGTCACCTGCAGCTATGGAAGATCCTACTCTACATGCCTGTTCCACACCAAACACCAGCTAACTGGTTTTGAGTTAGTTCTTGTAATTCTCAGAAGGGAGTTGAATATGAACTGTTAAACTGAAAGGTCATAAACAGGTAAGAAAATGATACAACCTTATCAGTTGTGAATAAAGGTAAAGAAAATATATGATATGATCTGTGAGTGCAAGGTATGTGTGTGAATTTGTGTGTGTGTGTGGGGAGGGGGGTCTCTCTGTCTCTCTGTCTGTCTGTCTCTTCATCTCTCTTCATCTTTTGATTGCTTTAATTACAGACTTACTGTCAGCTCTCCTCTCAGAGAGCAGGAAAAACTCTTAGAGCAGATGAAAAGGAGTCTATCACTCACACACACACACACACACACACACACACACACACACACAAACACACACACACACCAGCTCCAGTCAGTAGTCCCTTTGATTTTCTGCCTGACGGTGATCTGTCTTTCATCGTCTCTGCCTGATCCCTCTCTCCGTCTTTACCTGCACTGGGGCATAACGTCTCCCCCTCTTTCCCTGTGTTTATCTTTAACACACTGATACTGTAGGTGGGCAGGGTAATTTACTGTCTCTGTCTTTGTACTGTACCGCTTTAGACGGTGGGCACAACCATTTGTCTCCCTTTGTCTCTTCAGCA
This sequence comes from Argentina silus, assembly GCF_951799395.1. NCBI lineage: Eukaryota > Metazoa > Chordata > Actinopteri > Argentiniformes > Argentinidae > Argentina > Argentina silus. Next base: position 14,847,837 of record NC_139666.1, on the reverse strand, counting down.
CATTAGTAGGTAGGCAGAACGGTCCACTGTCTCAGTCTGTTTGTCGGTAGCGCCGAAGCAGAACGGTTGACTGTTCTGTCTCTGTTTGTCTGTCTGTCTGTCTGTCTGTCTGTCTGTCTGTCTGTCTGTCTGTCTGTCTCTCTGTCTGTCTGTCTGTCTGTCTGTTTGTCTGTGTATGTGTCTGTGTAGCGCCAAGGCAGACCGATTGACTGCGTGTCTATCTGTCTATAGTGGAGGGTGGGAGTGATGCAGAGAGAGAGAGAGAGAGTGTGTGTCTGCAGGACCAGAGGGGTGCTGGGGTCTGGATCTGACTGGGCTCTGATAGGCTCTAGAACAGAGGGGTCAGATGGTAGGGATTGCTGCAGTTAAGAACATCTGTGAGTCCTCAAATAGAGGAGACCCCTCTCACAACTACCCTCCTTTCATCTATACCCCAACTCCCTTCCTCTCAAAAGAATTCATTATGGGGCAGACACAACTTAGGAAATACAGTATGCCCTTCCTATATTAAATAGGAAATACAATATTCTGCTCCACACATCACTGTGAACATTTTAACAATATAGGCTCACATCACATCATGCCAGTATGTATTCATTGACAAGATGTACTCTTCCATTTGAAATAGACGTATCTAAGAACTATGTCCTCCCTTACCAGTCCAATACAATAACTTTATTTCACCTGAGGGGAAATCTGTTAAGAAGCTTGAAGATATAGGCTACATCATACCATATGACAAGCTTCTAGGAGCTATAAATCGTTGGATAGCCTGTTTAATTCAGTTCCGTGGATTGAATAAATCTTCCATAAATCTGCATTAACTTTCACAAACACTGTTTTCAGACACAGCCATTTTTCCATCGATCCAAGTCAACAAAACTAACCCACATCTCGTCCATACGACGTACATGTTAGCAGAGTAATTAAGGTTTTTGTAACAGTGGATAAGTCTTAATAAATTACAAATCCAATTGATACAATTGATCCGATCTATGAATCGAATGAATTTCTATTATCCCTTTAATCCTTGGACGTCATACTAAATCTTTTGAAGATGAGTTACACCTTTTTCCCTGTTTCTTCTCTCCTTATCCTTTCCACCTCCAACATGAAAGCCTTTGTGGCGGGGTGCTGGGGGGCTGTGGTGCTGGGTGGAGAAGAGGATAGAGGGGGATTGATTTCCACCCTGAGCGGTGCACTAGTAGTTCAAAGCTGCAAACTTCAGAGGAGCGGCAGGATCCAGCATGTCCCAGCCGGGCTGAACTGCCTGTCTGCGGGCAGGACTTCCCCTGGGGCTCGGGGAGCGGGACAGTCAGGCGGCACCGTAAAAACAATTATGCGAAAGGGACAGAGAGCTCACTACACACCGTTCCGCAGTAACAGAACACAACTTCACGGAACCCACTACTGTCCCAGAAGTATGGGTCTTTCGGGGATAAGCCATTAATAATAGATAGGGGGGAAGCTGAGCCCACGCGTAACCCGTGGAACAATTACCTGGGTACTGATGGAGTCAATAATAGCCTACCTGTCCCGAAGGCCTACCCAATAGCGCACGAGCACAGCTATTATCCACTGGTTCACTTTTGTGAACTAATTAACTCATGTGTATGTAAAAGCCTAGGTTAGAAGCCAAAGAAGGATAAAGTTGTGAAAATATTATACACAGAACAACTGTTATCAAGGGAGATTGGCTACCTACTATATAGGCCTACTGTAGGTTGGTATGTTATTTTATTTTTGTACAACATTGACATGTCTGGCCTTTTCTAACAGTGCCCACTGTTTGCCTCACTTGCAACAAACAATGCATGCTTATTTTCAGAGATAAAATTACAGTTAAGTACATGTGTCTGAAACATAACTGGTCCAGGAATTTCCCTAGTCTTGCAGCAATCCCTCTTCGCATTCCAGAGAGAAGAGGCGCCTTACCTGTGAGTAGAGCGGTGAGACAGAACGGGACTCTGGTTGTATCTCCAGGCTAGCGGACGGGACAACGCTGAAGTCTCTGTGTGCGGACCGCTATCGGTGATCAGGCTGTATTGAGAGCTCGGACAGGCATCACCAATATCTAATGCGCTAGAAACAAATCCTCTATCGTAATCTCAGAGACCCATTCCGATGTGTGCATGCCGAGAGAGTGTATGGCTCCTCCTCAGCAGAAAAAAGTGAAAAGTTTCCTCCGCCCCAAAGAGATCAAAACTAACCTGATTCAGGTAGACTTGAGAGGCAAACATCACTATGACTACACACCCCAACCCCGCCATCTAGTGGTGAAATCTGCATATCGCAATTCCCTGAAACTCAGGGGTACCAAAGAGAGAGGTGGTAAACACCTCTGTCTAACACTGTAAACAGGATTACAGGGAAATCTCGACTAATGAAAGCTTCGAGTAGTGGACATGCATTTAAAAGTAATTTCAAAGGTCTGGGGGATTTAGGAGTTTAATTGATCTGATGTTTGTTTGTGTTATTCTGATGTATGTGTGTATGAGGGGATGTAGGGGTCAGAGCAGGTGTGCTGTTGGCGCCGGTTGTTTGGATGGGACAAATCCCTGCATTTTATTCCTCTCTCTCGCTTTCTCTCACTCTGTCTGTTCTCTCTCTCTCCTCTTCCTTTCCGCTCCATCTCACCCTCATCCGCAGGAAAGAGCAGATAAAAGAGGTGCTTTGAAAGCTTCTGGAAGTCCTGTAATTACTGGTCTCTCTCTCTCTCTCTCTCTCTCCCCCTCTCTCCCCCTCTCTCCCCAGTGGTCGTCTGCTGGAGCTGATGCTGGTGCTAGATGGGAAAAAACTCTCACATTACATGACTTCAGAAGGCTATACCTCAGCCAGAGCAAACAAGACCACAGCTATATACTGTATGTATTAAAGCCAAGTACATCAAAGCCTCTTTCTCTCTCTCTGACTTATCTCAGTGAATCACTAACATGTTATTATTATTAGTGGTCCTTAATCAGTAGAATCATATACTTCCGTTGGACCCATCAGATGTGTTGGTTTAATACATTATTTCTCACGACTACATCCATAGCAGAAAACAGGTTGTTGGTCAGTGGTTGATTTCTATGGCCAGGGTTGGAATGAGTCAGCTCGCATGGTCAACTGCGATGGGTGAGTAATCTCAATCCTCTTTTTGTACCTGATAAAACAGTTTAAACAGCACTTAAAACCCAAATACCTATTCAGCTGTATAGTAAAGGGCACAATTAGACAATTGAGATGCAGCCCAGTGGTATTTCAAAGATAGCTTTGGATTTAGCATTATGGATACAATATAGGGTGACACACACACACATACACACACACACACACACACACACACACACACACACACACACACACACACATTTATATCCTGTCCTCTACTCCTCAAAAGAGGAGCAAAATGCTGGTTACCATGGTGACTGCAGTGTCAGCTAACCTACTTTCTGTGGATGAAGGACATTGGTTGATCTAAGAGGTGTACAGTAAGGTACAACTAAGCATCAGTACAGTCATGTATTGTATACTGTATATTCCATTTTGTCCAATTATTTGCCGATATCATTTGAAACTGCCAATAAATATTTGTTGGACAAATGTTTGTCTTCAAGGTACAGTTCTCTAACTTCAAAATTCTGCTAGCTAGTATTTGTGACAGACGCAGATTTGCTGTGGAAAATTGCATTAGTGAGGGGTTTGATCATTTAGGGAGATGAAACACACCCGACATACCAAACAGTGCGTGGGCTTGAGAGAGAGAGAGAGAGAGAGAGAGAGAGAGAGAGAGAGAGAGAGAGGGAGAGGGAGAGGTGGACTCGTTCTGTCTCCCCCAGCTCCTCTCTCCTCTATGGGCCCAGTGCCAGCACTTGTAGGCTGAGCTCTAGCCAGCCAATCAAGAACAGAGCTTACCATTCTGATACACACACACACACGCGCGCGCAACGCGCGCACACACACACACACACACACACACACAGAGTGGGGGGAGATATTATTTTTCAATTACAATTCCCACTAAGAGCTTGTTTTATCTCTTATCTTAGAAATACAGTATTTCATCAATCATCTCCACAATTTAAAGGGATTCAATTTATATTGGAACTCAGACTGGGCAGGATACACACACACGCACACACACACACACACACACACACACACACACCCTATACTCTACCTGAGGCTTGGGCCCTGTGCTCCTCTCCGTGGGTGGCAGGGAGCAGACCCACCCCTCACCCCGGCAGGATGCCTGTCTCTGTGGCCTGTACACACAGCCTTCCCCCTAATCACTACCCCCCAGGCAGCCTACCGCCCCTCTCTCTCAGGGCTGAGCTAAACGTGAGAACAGGGCAGGTCTGGACAAGACAGACTCAGCCTCTAGTTGAGAGACATCTACCTCAGTCATGAGTCTCCAACAGCAGCAGGAGCATCAGCTCAAACAGGCTTTCTCGCAAATAGGAATGTGCTTGTTCAGTGCAAGTGTTCAACCTAAACATTCTGTCTTTTATGAAATATGTTTGAATATTTATACCTTGAACCATGTCAAAGTGTGGAGTGCTTAGCAAGTTAAGTTAAGTTAATGGATTCTTTTTGTTTAAGGTGATATACTGGATATTGGTAGAAAGTTTAAGAAGACACATATTGTTGAAACAGATCAGTGGAGGATCATGTTCAGTATGGCTCTACATACTCACTGATTAGAATATTAATGTATTTATCCTTTATGTATCCAGGTAAGTGCAATTGAGATATGAATGTCTTTCTCAATGGAGCTTTGGATGCTGTGAAGTGCTTTGAAATTGTTTCGTACACAACTTGAACACACAATTTAATGTCAACGTGGTTTCACCAGAAGGCGGCGCTAGAGCTCCTTCATATTCCACTCTGTTAGCCTACCTATCCGTTCACAACAAACGGGAAATCTGTGCAATGTTGTTAAACTGCACACAGGTAAATAAATAAACATATCTCACAAAGTAAACATGACGCTAATCTTTTGTATGGTTGTCAAAAGATGTTAGTTTCTCCACGTTGACTAGGTTTTAAGCTGTTGGGTTTTGAAGGATGTTCTTTTGATTGAGCGTCTTAATCATCAGGGCTAGAAGAGGGTCACGAATGCAAATGCAAAATGTTGGTTAGCACAATTCATACTATTTGTAATATGTTTCTACCATCAACTGTTTTTTTTAGTTTGATAGTTTAGTAATAGACTCATTCGTAGTGGCGCAAGACGCGCTCCATCGTGAGATGTGCGCAAATTGTCATTGAGCAGATCAGAGAATATGGAGAATAATCATCAATCATTTTTGCGTACTGTTCTGATTCTAGTATGCAGGTGTTCTGCCCGGTGATTACAGAGCAAATCATGAGTTAGTGCACATCCTCCCACATAACGGCATTCATATCACACCTCTCCCCTCTGGTTGAGCTAATCATGCAGCTCTGCCTTCATCATAACAATACGCCGTAGTCAGGTGTAACGAAGAATAAACAGGTAATTGCACACACAATTTATATTGTGTAGCTGTTGTGGTTCGGTGCATTACATCTTCTTTCCCTCTCTGCTCCACTGGCTCAGTGCGCGCGCCAGCGGGCTCGGTGCGCGGATGATGAGAGCGTGACCTCACTGCATTCTGCACAGCTGCGCGAGGGAGTGACAGAGAGGAGCTGCTCGCGCTGGGGCTCCGGTCGGGGAGTCAGCAGCTCGCATTTTACACTCGCTGCCAGTATGTATTCTTCAGTGAGTAACACTTTTAACGCGGATACAGAAACACTCGACAATAACTCGTAACCTTTTTCGCTGAGATGGATGAGTCGTCGCTGTTGGATTTACTAGAATGCTCAGTGTGTCTGGAGCGGTTGGACACCACTGCGAAGGTGCTGCCCTGCCAGCACACATTCTGCCGCCGCTGCTTGGAGAACATACTGAGTTCCAGGAACGAGTTGCGATGTCCCGAGTGCCGCATCCTGGTAGACTGTGGGGTGGACGACCTTCCCGCCAACATCCTACTCGTCCGGCTACTGGACGGGATCAAACAGCGGCCACGGAACGGGGGCAGGCAGTCCCTGCACGGGGGGTCGCTGGCAGCCGGGATCTCAGCCTCTCCCCCGGGCAGTGCGATCAGAGACCTGCCCATTGCCACCAGGAACTCTCCCGTTAAGGTTTGTGCCTTTGCAATGATCCGATATGACGTCGCATTTTGGTTTGTGGTTTGCAGAACAATTTGTTCTTCATACCTCTTACCAAATAATTGAGTTGTGTGGTGAATGGTTCTGGTTATAGTGGTGCATTATTTCGCTAATCTGTGTGTGAAATCTATGAGATCAATATGACACCGGGCAGAGTCAATACAACAAGCGCCCAGTGTAAGGCAATTGCAAGAAATCTGATTATAACCCCTGCTACTTAAAAAGCAATGAATAGCTCAGACAGTCACCTGTGTTATTCACGCGGTTGCTATAGAGAGCGGC
>NC_139666.1:14831381-14836381 GCF_951799395.1 Argentina silus | reverse complement strand
ACCTGGGTTGGTTGTGTGGTAATAAAAGGATCTTGTATACAACACTTTTTAGGACTCCCAGGAAAGCACAAACAATGTTTAGATTCATGTGTATGCTGAACACTATATTCTACAATATACAGGATATATATAGTTGAGATCTCTGTCTTACAGGCTGCTCTTTGGAGTGTCTCTCAGCTGTACAGTCTGAGCAGTGTTAGGTGGGTGCCAGGTTGGTAATGTGATGTTCCTGGGATGTTGTGATAGCACTTTGTCTGTCTGTCTGTCTGTCTGTCTGTCTGTCTGTCTGTCTGTCTGTCTGTCTGTCTGTCTGTCGTCATCCTCCATGGCCTAACATTACCCCGACGCTCATGGAGTGTGTGTGTGTGTGTGTGTGTGTGTGTGTGTGTGTGTGTGTCGTGGGGGGGGATGAGGAAAAATGGGTTTATGAATAATGGGAGGGTGACGGTTTGTTGTTGGGGAGCAGAAATGGTGTTGCGTGGTGACGGGGGTGATGATGCCTAAACAAGCTTTGAGCTTGGCTGTTATTCCCACAGGGACACACACACACACACACACACACACACACACACACACACACACACACACACACACACACTGGGTTAAGGGGTTAACCCCCTCACTTCCAGCCCCATTGTTGCTATGCAGATGAGGGTGAGAAGTCACTCAGCGCTGGCGGCCGCTGCTGAAACAAACACTTTCAGAGACCAGACTAGGATGATTGAGTAGGACAGCCTAATGGACGATGTGGAATGGAAGCTTTAATCATAACAGACTCCCAGCAATCCCCAGTGCGGGGAGATCCTTCAAATTCTGTTTTCTCCCCCGGCAACGACACATTCTAACCGTAACAGATGAGCTTCCGGTACTAATGTTCTCATGTGGAACGTTTCCCTCAGAAATGGCATCATGGAAAAGCGGTGCGTCTCTGCATTTCACGGAGAGAGCGTTTGACTGCCGTGATATGTTTTATTTCCTGGCAGACAGTCGGTGTGTTAGTCAATACATCACATCCTTCCGTTCCCGTTCGGGAGCCAATGGAAAGGAACTCGTTTGGTTCATCCCTCTCTTTTTTGAAATGGAGAGGTTCTGGAATGCACAGACTCAGTCTTAGTCACCTACCCGGGACCAGACCCAGAGGACAGAACCACAGCCAGACGAGCGTGAGAGAGGGAGAGAGAGAGAAGACATTGGCCATGTATCAGTCTGAGAAAGGATAGAGAGAGAGACAGAAAGAGATGCAGAGAGAGAGAGGCGGAGAGAGGGGGGGGGGGGACATTGGCCATGTATCAGTCTGCCATGGCCAGATTCTCTCGGCTCAGCTCAGAAGCATCTGGAAGCATTGCTACAGTACAACTATACTCTCTCCCAACATGCTGGTCTCCAGATATGGGTTGAGGGGGAGAGGTGTGGGGTGGATGAGATCATGGGGAGTCATTCAAGTCCAAGTACAACTGCTCATGGCCTATGATGCAGGTCAGGACTATGATGGTCCTCGTATTACACAAGTCTCATTACGTCTCTACACAAACATCCAGCCTGGCCGTGACTGAGCACGGTGTCATGTTCACAGGAGGAGGAAGCACAGGAGAGGCACAGAGGAGACAAAACAGTGGCAGTTTGTCACAAGGAACTCTTCACAGGCATGTACCGTGTGTGTGTGTGTGTGTGTGCGCGTCTGTTTGTGTCTTTATACTTCCTCCGGGACTAAGTAATTATGTGACTAGAGAGCAGCGTGAATCATATCCTGTCCTGGTCTGCTTTCCCTCTGTTTAGTCTACAGGAAGAGGAGAGAGGGAGAGGGAACCTGCTCCTAGTGGAAGGAGGGAGAGAGAGGGGGGGGGGGGGGGTGGGGGGGAGAACCTGCTCCTAGTGGAAGGAGGGAGAGAGAGGGGGGGGGGGGGGGAGAGAACCTGCTCCTAGTGGAAGGAGGGAGAGAGAGGGGGGGGGGGGGGGGGAGAGAACCTGCTCCTAGTGGAAGGAGGGAGAGAGGGGGGGGGGGGGGGAGAGAACCTGCTCCTAGTGGAAGGAGGGAGAGAGAGGGGGTGGGGGGGGGGTAGAACCTGCTCCTAGTGGAAGGACGGAGAGAGAGAGGGGGGGTGGGGGGTAGAACCTGCTCCTAGTGGAAGGACGGAGAGAGAGAGGGGGAGAGAGAGAGAGGGGGGTGGGGGGTAGAACCTGCTCCTAGTGGAAGGACGGAGAGAGAGAGGGGGAGAGAGAGAGAGGGGGGGGGGGGGTGGGGGGGAGAACCTGCTCCTAGTGGAAGGAGGGAGAGAGAGGGGGGGGGGGGGGAGAGAACCTGCTCCTAGTGGAAGGAGGGAGAGAGAGGGGGGGGGGGGGGGGGAGAGAACCTGCTCCTAGTGGAAGGAGGGAGAGAGGGGGGGGGGGGGGGAGAGAACCTGCTCCTAGTGGAAGGAGGGAGAGAGAGGGGGTGGGGGGGGGGTAGAACCTGCTCCTAGTGGAAGGACGGAGAGAGAGAGGGGGGGTGGGGGGTAGAACCTGCTCCTAGTGGAAGGACGGAGAGAGAGAGGGGGAGAGAGAGAGAGGGGGGTGGGGGGTAGAACCTGCTCCTAGTGGAAGGACGGAGAGAGAGAGGGGGGGGGGGGTGGGGGGGAGAACCTGCTCCTAGTGGAAGGACGGAGAGAGAGAGAGGGGGAGAGAGAGAGTGAGAGAGCGAGAGAGAAAGATAACCTGCTCCTAGAGAAAGAGAGCAGGGGAGGTAGGGAGAGAGAGAGAGAGAGAGACACCTCTCAGAAGCTAGAGCTACACTCCTGGTCCCGTTAACAGAGATCCATTACTATGGCAACATTTCAGGTCAACATCTATGATTAGCTTATTTAATCGCTACACTAAATAATATCTGCAGGATGCATAAACAGGTTGTATATCTGAGTTGTTCTTCAAGCAGCTATGAATCACACCACGGCTTTGTGTGTGTGTGTGTGTGTGTGTGTGTGTGTGTGTGTGTGTGTTTGTGTGTGCGTGTGCATGCATGCATTTAATCTATGTTATAGTTGATTTGATATGGGCAGATATAATTAATGTTGACACATTGAGTGATCATAGTGGGATGCAGTGTACCATAATGCTTTAGCTTATGTTGATTTAAAGCAATAGCCCCTGCTGTATTGACCTGCATGCGGCAGAGTACCACACATTTCCCCGCTCGCCCGCAGAGAACGAGAATTAAAAAGCCATTCTCTTTCTGCTGTCTGTAATTGGCTATCTCCTCTCTCAGCCATGAGCAGCTGTGTGTGTGTGTGTGTGTGTGTGTGTGTGTGTGTGTGTGTGTGTAATTGGCTATCTCCTGTCTAAGCCACGAGCGGGTAAAGGGATATGGAAGGTCCATCATCTTTACTGCTTCTTTCCACACCTCTGCGGGTGAGAGACTGATGCTGATGATTATTCTGCTGTAAATTAAAGCTCCGTTACATCAGGATGCCTCGGGATTTCTCTCTCTCTCTCTCTCTCTCTCTCTCTCCACTGATCTGAGTGATGTTTGCCCACTTAGAGAGACTCACAGCGGATGAGTGTGACCACTCTTTCATTCTGAACCCCATTCATTCTGCTCACTCCTATAGATACTGGCCCCGTGCCAAACCTCTCGCCTCCTACCCTCAGGCCCTCACCCACTCCCCCTGCCAAGTTTAGTGTGCATATTCATGACGGTCCCAAGCCACTGCAGATCAGTAGTCAGAGCGTTTCCTCATGTCTGTAATAGAATAGAACAAACAGAGACTGGTTATCTCTGATAGATAAGCATAATTAATTGGCTAAACATCAAATCCCTCCGTCAGAGATAAAGGTGGATTGTGTGTGTGTGTGTGTGTGTGTTTGCGCGAGTGTGTGTGGGTGTTTGCGCGAGTGTGTGTGTGTGTGTCTGTGCGTGCATGTGCGTGTTCTCTGTGATCTCTCTTCCGTCACACTCGGGGCTGTGAAACAGGATTTGTCATGTGGTTGCGTTTCTTCATCCATTCCCAGGCGGTGTTGACAACGCCCAGGAGAGAAGAGAGGGACAGGTGGGTTCTCTGTGGCTTTGCTCTAATGACAGTCAGATCCATCAGTGGGACATGTGTCGTTGGGGGAGTGTGCCAATGCCCCAGCTACTGTACTGTGTGATCATGGGGGGAAGGGGAGGGGGGGTCCCAGCACAGCCCAGCCCAGCCCAACCCAGCCCAGCCCACAGGCACAAGAAGACGGCGCACGCTGGACTTAGTCATCGGACATCGGACTGGCCGCTATCTTTATTTCTCATGTCATAGATAGAGAGAGGGCGTTTCTGAGGACAACGTGTTTTCATCCATATGGCTGAAGCACCTACACAGGGCAATTGAGCGTTATCCACTGCAGCTGTGATAGACGTCCTCTTGAGAAAGTGAGAGGGGAAACTGGGACAAGCCAACCCCCTGCGGCCACGTTCCTCTCCAAAACACACTCCTCTGTTCTACTACATTAACCCCATTTTCTCATGTTCAGCGTCCCTCTCTCACTCTTTCCAACTCCCTCTGTGTTTCTGCCTCATGCTGGTTGGAGCCGTATTATGCCTGGTATCTGCTGAATGCAGCTGTTACACGAGCTCTCTCTCTATCTTTCACTCTCCCTCCGCCACCCCCCCCCCCCTCTCTCTTTCTCCCCCTCTCTCTCTCTCTCCCTCCTCCCTCCCTCCCTCTCTCCCTGGCATTCAGCCCCTTTGTATCTCTGTGTGTGTGTGTCTCTCTCTCTCTGTCTTTCTCTCTCTCTCTCTCTGTCACTCACTCTCTCTCTGTGTGTCTTCCGCCGTAGATTGAAGACCCATCTCTTCAGGCTACATCTTAACCGGTCCCTCCTAAAGACCTCTTCACCCCCTGTACAAGTTTCTCTCCTGTTAATAAAAAAAAAAAAAATCCTTCTTCTAGCATTGTGACTGCCTATGGCCCCTGGTCTGAGCATTGATTACTTTATCTTATGATGACTGATGGATAGATGATTCACTTACGTAAAACATTTGTTGTATTTGTTGT
>NC_139666.1:14823881-14826381 GCF_951799395.1 Argentina silus | reverse complement strand
CGCACACATACACGCACACACACGCACACGCACACACAGAATAGATCTGCTGGGAGGGAGAACACCAGCACAATGAGCCCACACAGTGCTGTAGAACACCAGAGCAGGGGTTTTAGTCCCTGACCCAGCTGGATGATGCTGCTGTGTCTAATCCGCGTATCCCACACTCCTAGACACCCCTATACACACACCTAGATTAGATTAGATTAGATTAGATTAGATTAGATTAGATTAGATTAGATTCAACTTTATTGTCAAGAGTACAAGTACTGAGACAACGAAATGTGCAAACAAGCAGTATTGCAAAAGCTAAATTGAAGTCCTAAGTGTGCAGCCAGTAGAGGTACAGGGGGAGGGTACACTGATACTGGGAGTCAATGTTCCTCTTGTTGGGGGGGTGGAGGGGGGCGGCTGGGAGGGGGGAGGCTGGGCTACCACCAGGATTCTGAGTTCAGCAGAGTAACAGCTGCAGGGAATAAGCTGTTCCTGAGCCTGCTGGTGTGGGAATGGAGAATCCTGTACCGCCTCCCGGATGGGAGGAGGGCAAACAGTCCGTGGCTGTGGTGAGAGGTGTCCCTACTGATGCTTTGCGCCCTCCGCAGACACAGCCTGCGCTGGAGGACCTCGATGGCAGGGAGTTGGGCACTAGTGATGTACTGGGCGGTTTTTTAACCACTGCAGGGCCTTCCAGTCGGAGACAGAGCAGCTGCCATACCACACTGTGATGCAGTTTGTCAGAATGCTCTCGATGGTGCACTGCTAGAAGTTGATCAGGATCCTAGGAGACAGATGGGCTTTCTTCAGTCTCCTCAGGAAGTATAGACGCTGCTGCACCTTTTTGATCAGGGTGGAGGAGTTGAGGGTCCATGAGAGGTCCTTGGAGATGTGGACACCCAGGAACTTGAAGCTGGAGACACACTCCAACTCCATCCCATTGATGTAGATGGGGGTGTGTCTGCAGCCCCCAGCTTTCCTGTAGTCCACAATGAGCTCCTTGGTCTTCTTGGTGTTGAGGGCCAGGTTGTTGTCAGCACACCACACCGCCAGGTGCTGGACCTCCTCCCTGTAGGCCGACTTGTCGTTGTTACTGATCAGGCCTACCACCGCGGTGTCATCTGCGAACTTGATGATGGTGTTAGGAGCCATGCACAGGCACGCAGTCGTGGGTGAAGAGGGAGTAGAGGAGAGGGCTCAGCACACAGCCCTGTGGGACACTGGTGTTCAGGGTCAGGGTGGAGGAGGTGTGGTTGTCTAACCTAACAAACTGGGGTCTGTTGGTCAGGAAGTCCAGGGTCCATTTGCAGAGCCTATTCTCCATACACACCTCTCTCTTTCTCACACCCTCTTTTCTGTATCCTCTACACACACCCAAACCCCCTACACACACACACACACACACACACACACACACACACACACACACACACACACGCACACACCTCTCTCTCCCTCCTCTCACTTACCCAACAGCCAGAGTAAGAGGCTAGGGTATTGGTCCCCTCACCTCAGGCCTCATAGGGCTTTCACAGTGTAATGACAGGTCAGTCTGCTGAGGTCAGTGTGAAGGGGTCGACGAGGGGCCTGGTCAGTATCTACAGTGCCTTCGTAAAGTATTCAGACCCCTTCACTTTTTCCACATTTTGTTGTGTTTTAGACTCAATTTAAAATGGATTAAATTGAAAGAATTTGCCATCAATCCACACACAATAGCCCAGAATAACAAAGCGAAAACACGTTTTTTGAAATTTCATTAAATGTATTAAAATTGAAATACAGAAATACCTCATGTACATAAGTATTCACGGTCACATTCCTGAGCAGTTTTGTTCCACTCCATTTGCTCAGTTTGTAATGACAACCTGATCCACACAGTGTGTAATTGATTCCTATGCAAATCAGAGACCTATAAAAACAAAGATATTAATTCCAAAATTACATGAACTATTATCCTTGCATTATGATGGACTCAATTCAACTTATTGATTGAATAAGTTATTTAGAGTGTCACAGCAAAGGGTCTGAATACTTATGTACATGAGGCATTTCTGTATTTCAATTTGAATAAATTTACTGAGATTTCTAAAAACCTGTTTTCGCTTTGTCATTCTGGGGTATTGTGTGTGGATTGATGGCAAATTCTTTTAATTTAATCCATTTTAAATTGAGTCTATAACACAACAAAATGTGGAAAAAGTGAAGGTGTCTGAATACTTTTCGAAGGCACTGTAGATAGCAGGGTGAGATCCTCATCTCCCTCCACTGCTCTGCATTAATAAAAAAAAACAGCTTTATTTTCCCAGTGGTGTTTCACAATAGAAACTAGTTGTCATGCCGGCTGTGCTGTTAATAAGATTAGGCCATATATCCCAATGCTGGACAGAATGTACACACACACACACACACACGCACGCTCACACATGGGCACCCACCCACCCACACACACACACACACACACACACACACACACACACTATGGTTTGGAATCTGTGGAATTCAGGAG
>NC_139666.1:14813881-14818881 GCF_951799395.1 Argentina silus | reverse complement strand
CTCTCTCTCTCTCCCTCTCTCTCATTGTTTATGTTAGCTCATTGTTCTCTCAGCCCTGGATTGACAGTGATTGAATAAGGTCTCTGTCTCTGTCTCAGTCACAGGGGAGCGGCTGGGCTCCGTGTGACTCTGGCCCTGGCCCAGCTCGGCTCAGCTCAGCTCAGCCAGGGGAGGCAGAGGATAATAGCTGAGGAACAGTAGATTCAGGAGGGTGGGAGGGTGGGAGGGTGGGAGGGGGGCTTTAATCATGCTTTCACTATCACTCATCTCCCTTTATTCTCATCTCCCCTCTCCTCATCTATCCATCTATCCCTCAGGGTTTAATAAGAGCACACATACACACAAATAGACACACACACACACATACACACAAATAGACACACACACACACACACACACCAACACGCGTACACACACACACACACACACACACACACACAGATGCCTGGCTGAACTACATGGCAGTATGGGTGGAGGACATAATCAAAACCAGTACATATGAGCCACAGCCATTAGCAGAGATAGCATACATGCCAACATAGCTCCCCCAGTGTGTTTGGACACAGAATGGTACTGTTCTGCCCAAACATTAGACCATGAGAGAAGGCTGTGGTTCTGCTGTGTTGGTCGTGTGTGTGTGTGTGTGAATGTGATGATCTGTTTGTGTAAAGGAACCATTCTCCTCTCTGACCGTCTAGACTAGCTGGTGGTGCCCTGGGAACCCTGAATCCTCACTCACTCACTCACTCACTTACTTATTCATTGATTCTTAGGCCTTCAACGAACGTGAGTTTACAGCCTATTTTCATCCTGCATATTGAGTTTGGATCTGCGTCCTATCCCACAGATTGATTATGCTGATTCATTCCTGTGTGCGTGTGCGTGTGCGTGTGTGTGTGTGTGTGTGTGTTTGTCAACCTGTGTGTGTGTGTGTGTGTGTGTGTGTGTTTGTCAACCTGTGTGTGTGTGTGTGTGTGTGTGTGTGTGTGTGTGTGTGTGTGTGTGTGTGTGTGTGTGTGTGTTTGTGTGATATAGTCGCCTGACTTTATGAGACAGGTTTTACTGTGGTCCGAAATCACAATGATGCACATTGGCTCAGTGTCTGGTCTACCTACCTACGCCCCCCCCCCGCCCTCTCTTTGCTCTCTCTCAATTGTTTTCAATTCAATTCAATTCAAGTTTATGCTTTATTGCCATGACATTCAGCCAGTATGTTTTGCTAAAACAAAATAACTTATAACAGTAGTGATTAACGAGCAATCGTAAAGATTGACAATGATTAACAATTGCCGTGACAACAACAATAATAATAATGTATTGACTAATAGTAACAGGATAAACAGGATAGTAAGAGTAATCAAGTGACCCAAATATAAATATAGATGGAATAAAAGGGATCCGCAATTTGATTGAATAAATTCAATGAATATTAATAATATCTCTCTCTCTCTCTCTCTCTGTCATCCACTCATACTTTATTCATATGGCATAGCCAGCGGGGTTATTCTTTCTGAAAGTTCAGCCGACGTGGTCTCAGGTTGTCTTGTCTTCTCTCTTCTCTCTGACACCGGTCTCAGGGGACAGGTTTGGCTGGAGATCACACTTCTAGTCCGCAGACAGTCATGACTCAGATGTGTGTATATACAGGAGCCAATCCACTCCATGAGGGGTGCCGCTCCCTATAACACACACACACACACACACACACACACACACACACACACACACACACACACACAACCACACACACACACAACCACACACACACACACACACACACACACACACACACTACTATTACTGTTAGCAACAGGTATGAAAACACTCTCTCTTGCATAGAATTGTAGGCCTATATGTGTGGAGAAAGCTAGACTGAACCATCGGTCATCAGACCAACTTCCCTAATAGGAGATAAATTCTGCTGGCTGAGTTAATTGCCGTATTCTCTCAGCTGAGCTTTTTTAACGACTGGTAATGAAGTGTTAAATGAACGACTGCAAACTAAATATACATACTGTCAATTCATCACTCTTCATCACACACCACTTACTGTTGGGAGGAGTGACTGAGAGAGAGTTTTATATAGATGAGCTATCATCAGCAGGTGAGAACTTAGAGATCTTCGAGAGAGTGTGACTTCGCAGCTTCTCCTCCCCCCCCCCCCTCCCCCCCTTTCTCTCCCTCTCTCTCTGTCTGTGTCACAAGCTAGCAAGAGGAGCTGCAACCATAAGGAGCAAAACCCTTCTTCATACGGTATTCAGTAGAGCTTAAGACCAGGCGTCTGTTCGACCGTAGGTGTATGAAGTCATCTGGGTGAGGTGATGACAGGTGCCATGGTGTGATTATAGTGCTACTGTGAAGGTTAATGTCATAATAGTGTCATAAGCGTGTAATGACCAGTGTAATTGTCACCGCTCCCTCCCACCTCTCTCTCGTCATTAGAGTCCAACAATGGGTCCTTAACTAATTTGTCACCTAGGGCTGGTTGTCATGGTTTCAGAGCGGCGGGGGTAGACAAGACGAGGTTGTCATAGTGGTGATTGTGCGTCTGCATACATTTACATGAACATGAGGGGGTGAGGGGGGGGGGGGGAGGAGGTGAGGGAATGTGAGAGAGAGAGAGGGATGGAGGGGGGGTAGTAGATGTTATAGTCTCACGGCGAAGGACTCAAACCTGAAAAATGAAGCCATTTGCACCTGAAAACATAATTCTATCCCTGACTCCCTCTTGTCTCCTTCCCTCCCTCTGTCCCGCCCTCCACTGCATGTTCTCTCTCAGTCCATCATCCAAGCTGTGATGTAATACTCCCCTCGCTACAGTAAAAGCTCTGTTTATGTCCACCTCTGGACTCGTACTCAAAATGTACCTTCTCCTCACGGCTCAGCAGCCTTTACTCTCACTCTGACCCTCCCCACAGGCTGAGAGCTACAGGTCAGAGGGAGGGGGGGGGGGGGGGGTGCTGAGAGCTACAGGTTAGGGGGGGGGGGGGGTCTCACAGTAAATGGGTGGGGAAAGCTGTGTGTGTGCATGTGTAGAGTATGTGAAAGTACTGTGTGTGTGTTTACTGTGTCAGAGCTTACCTCATGGCACAGGAATCTACATTTCATCAAGTGCTGTAAAGAGCGCTGGCGGGTGTGTGTGTGTGTGTGTGTGTGTGTGTGTGTGTGTGTGTGTGTGTGTGTGTGTGTGTGTGTGTGTGTGTACATGCTTGTGTGTGTGTGTGTGTGTGTGTGTGTGTGTGTGTACATGCTTGCGTGTGTGTGTGTGTGTGTGTGTGAGAGCGTGTGTGTGTGTGTGTGTGTGTGTGTGTGTGTGTGTGTGTGTGAGTGACGAGTAGATGAGTTGTTTTATCCCCCTTGTCCAGATATGGTCATGGTGCTGTTGTTCCCTCAGTGGTGTGTGGATGGATGAGGTGAGGAGTAGTGGAGGGCTGGGGGTCACAGCAGGGTCACGGGGGAGGGGGCCTCCTATACTAGTACCCCCCCCCCAGTGTATAGTGTATTGTTTACATCACATCACATCATGTGTTGGAGTACCAGGCAGGCTCTGTAGGTGTTGCTGGGTGCTGCTGCTGCTGCTGCTGCCACACACACACGCTGATCACATGACTGTGAGACTGTCACTAAGGCAACGGGTCAATGCCAGGGGGAGGAGGTGTGGGGGACGAGGAGGGGGAGCAGGGAGGAGAGAATAGGGGAGGAGGAGGAGGGGGAAAGACCTTTAGAGAGGGCAGATCTGAGACAACCTGTCTCCCATGGCAACGTCTTCCACCATCTCCTTCCCCCACCAACCCCCTTCCCACCCCCCCACCCCCACCCCTCCTCCCCCGGGCCATGGCTTCTTTTGTCATTCCCCATCAGCAGGTCCTCTCCTCTGACACCTGACCTCCAGCCTCAGAGGACCCGGGGGGGAGAGGAGGGGGTAGGCCCATGCTGCTAGCGCTCTGTTAGTTAGCGGTTAGCCCTCACTGCTAGCGCTCTGTTAGTTAGCGGTTAGCCCTCACTGCTAGCGCTCTGTTAGTTAGCGGTTGGCCCTCACTGCTAGTGCTCTGTTAGTTAGCGGTTAGCCTCCGCTGCTAACACTCTGTTAGTCCCTTTTAGACCACACAATGGCTTTGTCTCAAATGGCACCCTATTTTTACTACTACTTGTGGACAGAGCCACAGAGCCCTTGAACACAATATGACAGGCTTCCACATATTCTCTACTGTGTTATTGTCTATGGTTATGATTGTGTTTCTCAGAGCACTCAACAAT
Organism: Argentina silus; assembly: GCF_951799395.1. NCBI lineage: Eukaryota > Metazoa > Chordata > Actinopteri > Argentiniformes > Argentinidae > Argentina > Argentina silus. Next base: position 14,814,624 of record NC_139666.1, on the reverse strand, counting down.
GTATGTCTTTCTTTTCTTTCTCCCTTTCCTCTCACCCCCCCTCCCCCACCCCCGCCCCCCCATGCGCTTCCATCCTGGCTGTCTCCACACCTTTGATCCTTCATCAGGTAAGACATCCGCTCAGTTTTCCTTCCAAAGGCTCCAAACGAGCCTGCATGTTAATGAGCTGTCATCCCAACACAGCCTCACTCTGAGATGTAAATGAACCTAATACATATTCATACACTCCTAGCACCTTCTCTGTCTCCTTCTCTCCCTCTATCTTTCTCTCTCTCTCTCTCTCTCTCTCTCCCTCTCTCACACACACACACACACACACACACGCACACACAGAAGTAGGCGACAATAGAAGTAGGCAACGTGATGGAAGTTTATTTGATCTGATTTACTGTCTGTGGAGAGAAGCAGCTTTGAGATCAGATGTGTTGTGATTGTGTTGAGCTCTGTAATGATTGTCACTGAGGCAGAGAGAGGTTCCCAGATGTCAGTCAGACTGGTGTGTTTGGATATACATCTTCTGTGATGTAAAACTGCAAACTCAGAGAGAGGAAACAACGATTGGCTAAAAATATCTACCATAACTGTTTATTATTGTGACCATGTGAGTGTAATCTGTCTGTAATTGGAGAATGCTGAACTCTGTGCACACACACATACTGCACACACACTCACACACACACACACGCACACACACGCACACACATATACACACACACACACGCACACACACACAAGGTTGAACT
>NC_139666.1:14808881-14811381 GCF_951799395.1 Argentina silus | reverse complement strand
CTCCCACTGCGTGGCTCTCTCATACTCATACAACACACACACACACACACACACACACACACACACACACACACACACACACACATCGGAATCCACTCAGCTGAGAGAGACACGGCGTGGGAATGTTTGTGTTGGTGCTCTGCAGCTGAGAGAGATGATTTTGTCCAGGGATGCATTTGTCTATAGAGACTTCCTCTCCTCCTCGTCTCTCACTCCTTCTCTCCTCCTCTCCTCTTATTGTTCAGTCCTCCTCTCCTCCTCTCCCCCTCTCTCCTCTCCTTGTCTTCTATCCTTCATCTCCCTGGATCTGATATTCCAGGGGTTCAGAACAGGTGAAAGCAGTATCATGTGTAATGCAGTATTGATGTCTACCTGGTATTTGCTGTCACCTGTTCTTCAACATGAACACAGAAACAGGAAGAGACGTGGTGAGGAAAGCTGAAGATGAGAGGAGAGGAAAAGAGACCAGCGGTAGGACATGCAGGGGTAGTGAATTCACTCAGCTCTGGCCTTTTGCCTGTCTGTCCGTGTGTCCGTGTGTGTGTGTGTGTGTGTGTGTGTGTGTGTGTGTGTGTGTCCGCGTGTGTGTGTCCGCGTGTGTGTGTGTCCGCGTGTGTGTCCGCGTGTGTGTGTCCGCGCGTGTGTGTCCGCATGTGTGTGTCCGCGTGTGTGTGTGTGTGTCCGCTTTGTCCTATCCTGTCATGGGCAGCTGAGTGGTGAGCTGGGTGATACTGGGCTGCTGAGAGAGCTGCTTCTTACAGCCACACCTGCAGTACAATGACACACAGATGTGATTAACACACACACACACACACACACACAGTAAAGCTCACAAAGAAACAAACACGCAAACAAAAAAACAATGCAATTAATACTCACATAAAAACAGAAATGTTTACACAAATTCACACTCACAGTCCAGAATTAATCGTTAAGCTGCTTTAGGACTTGCAGTGGACGGTGTTTAATTCCTCACAGTGTTATGAGAAGTGAGGTCTGTGTTAGAATGGGCTCTCGCTCTTGTTCAGCAGATGAATATGACTCATATTGATTATGAGGAGAGGAAAAGGCTGCCTGTTAATTACTGTCTGAATTAATAAGCCGTGTGAGTTTGGCACCCTGACCACTGTAATCCTGTTAGTGGTGTGTGCGTGTGTGTGTGCGTGCGTGCGTGCGTGCGTGCGTGCGTGCGACAGAGAGAGGGAGGGATACAGATTTTTTTGTGTCTGCTGAGTGTGAGATTTAAGGTTTAAACGTCTCTCACTGCAGTAATACCCACATAGCAGCTCAATCAGGGTCATGTTCAGTGGGCAGGAAAACAGAACGTGTTTTGAAACAGAAAAACAAATTGAGTGCAAGTCGTTGGTAACTTCTTTGTTTCAGGACGTTTCCTCACATTTCGTGCCCACTGACCACAACCCTGGCTGTTAGCCTGTAGCAGGGCTGTTTCCAACAGGGACAGGCACAGACTCACTGGTCTAACACTCACCCACTGAAACAGGAGCAGACACCACGCGTAGACCCTCTGGCCCAGGCTGGAGAGGCAGGAAGAAGAGGCGTAGAAACACTGGAGCAGATGGGCTCTTAGTGGGCCACAGAGGGGCCAGGCTGCCCTCAGGGACACACACACACACACACACACACACATACACACACACACACACACACACACACACACAGGGCCGCTCACACTCCTGCAGTGCAGTAATTAGTGGTGTTGTGCCTAGTGGGGCTCAGTAATGGTTTTCTGTATTAAGCCCAGGAGCACAGGAGAGAACTGTGTGTTTGCGTGTGCGAGCGTGTGTGTGTCTGTACGTAAACTGACAGACTGTAGCCCTCTCCTGTGATTTGATTGGTGGCAGTGCGCTGAACTTCTCTGATGATTATTAGATGGTGATGAAGAGGATGATTATGAGCACGACCATATGTCGGCATGAACATGACAATCAAATCTACTCCTGCCTGTCTGTCTGTCTGTCTGTCTGTCTGTCTGTCTGTCTGTCTGTCTGTCTGTCTGTCTGTCTGTCTGGCCATGGAGCCTTCCACACTCAAACACCCCCTCAAACCTGCCCACACACACACACACACACACACACACACACACTCACACTCACACACACACACTCCCCCCAGCGTGTGTGAGCTGAAGATGGGCTAATGCAGTGATATAATGCCGGGAAAATGTGTTGCACATTAGAGCATCATGATGTGTGGGTAATGAGCCAGGAGATGGAAGAGTGGTACAGAACCCCTTTCTACCTTCTCTCTCTCTCTCTCTCTCTCTCTCTCTCTCTCTCTCTATCTATCTATCTATCTCTCTATCTCTTTTCTCATTTGTCATTCTTCACGCTGTTCCCTTCACTCCATCTCCCTTCCTCCCTTTCTTCCCTCTCAACATCTCTCTCCTTGCTCTCATGAATAAGTAATGAGGAGTCATATCTCTCTCTCTCTCTGTCTGTCTCTCTCTCTCTCTCTCTGAAAGCTGAAATGGTTCAGGGTT
>NC_139666.1:14771381-14791381 GCF_951799395.1 Argentina silus | reverse complement strand
GGCTCTCTAACAGTCAAACGGGTTGGTCAGTGTTGTTTTAAATAAACTCTGTCTCTTTTTTTTTCCGTCTGTGTGAGAACCAGCACTTTTCCTGAAAGCTTACAGTCAAAGTCTAACTTTGCGCAAACGTTCAAGTTAGGTGTGCAAATCTAGATTTGCCCCTTCCTCATCTGAACAGGGCTGTTGTCTCTGTGGAGCTAAAGCACAAGTCTTCATTCATGTTGGAGATGCGTTTCCACGTCACCCAGACAGGAAGTCAGAGCACACAGCTGGCAGCCATCTTGGTATTCCTGTTGGTCAGTGTGTTCAGGGTGCTGACTGACCAGTTTCTGTACCTCTTGAGTTGACCTCCTAAAGGGTTTAGTTCAGCATGAACTCTCATGCCTAACCATGACTGTGGAGTTTTACATTACTGCAACAAAAAAATAAAGTATATATATAAATATATATATTGTGCAGAATATTTATAGGCCGTTGGTGCCAGAGTCATGCTAAGCACTGGTGAACAGTGCTCTACCATGTGACCATTATACATCGTCTCGTACTGATGACCCGTGGTTGGTTGGTTTTTCATGTCAAGTGCATTTTCGCAATAAATGCCTTTGTTTTAAAACAAACCGACTCATCTCTCTGTGACTATGGCTCCTGTTTCATGTCCTGATGTTTCTGCTGTATTACACCCGTCAAAAGAAACTGTTGGTTGTTGCTTATTAAATGATTTGGGCCAAAACATCCAGACAGCCCATTGCACCTGATATGTCTCCATCTTTCTGTCTTTCTCTCTCTCTCTCTCTTCCTTTCTGTCTGAGTGAACAAGGTGTTTAATTGGTCATTTCAGATCTTCCTCCACAGCCCTAAATGACAAGCCCATCTCTCAGCCTCGGCCTGGCGTCCCTCCCTGTCTCAGTGGAGGGATCACAGGAGAGTCTGTCACAAATAATCACCCCCATTTGCATTTAGAGTGTGTGGCTGAGGCCTGGCAGCCAGGCAAGTTATTTAGGTGGAGAGATATTGTGTGTGTGTGTGTGTGTGTGTGTGTGTGTGTGTGTGTGTGTGTGATACCTGTCTACGGGTGAAGGCGTACAGGGCATCATGCTGCATCAATCAATGACACTGTAAAGACTCAAACCAGCACACTCAACTTCAGCACAAGCATTACAACCAGTAATGCAGAAATCAAGATTTTGTGTTTGTGAAATTCCTCAGGAAACAGTGAATGTCACCTTGACCTAAATCTCCCCCTCTCCCACACATTCATCAATGTGTGCACACACACACACACACACACACACACACACACACTCACTCCACTCCAATACTCACACACTCTCTCTCCACTCCTCCACTCACGCACACACTCCACTCCAACTCTCACATACTCCGGGGCACGAGGGAGGTGTTTGGCATTGTTGATTTCCTCTACTCAGGTCTCAAACCTCCTCATATTGTATTTACAAGCATACACACAGTCAGCTGAGCTGCTGCAGGTATTGATCAAGATTCCGTAGCATCACCTGGCTGCATTCCAAACCTGTCTGGCAGGGAGCCAAGACTCTGCAGAGTGTCAGATGAAGGGCGAAGAGCTCAGGGGGAGAACACTGCAGATAACAATGCCTCTTCAGGGCAGAACATATCTTTTGAACAGTCTAGATACTTTATATGATATACTTGTATAGTCCATGTCAGAACAGTTCTGACATTTATATCCCCACCCCACATTCAGGTTTTGATTTACCATTGTGTGCATGGTTCTTTTGAGGAGAGTTATAATCCATATAATGTAGATGTAGGCAATTAACTTGTTTTCTTAACTGTCTATTGAGCTTGTGAAACTCCTTTACACTTAGGAGGTTCTATAGGGTTTCGTGTTGCTGGGTTTTTATTGCATATAATTACATCATGCTGTAACCTCAAGAGGTTTCTGTGTTGACTGGCTTCTGCTACAACATTGCACAACTCTCAGAACAGACAGAATCGACATCAAACAGAAATTCATGAGTTTGGTGGTTTATATAGCAGTGTATGTGAGAGTGAATAATGATGTTTTTGAGAGAAAAGCATCAGAATGCAGCTAAGTTCCTCTCTCAATCCTATATCCCGTAGCGCCCTCTAGTGTCTCAGTAATGCTCTACGGCCCCAGAAACATCATCAGGACACAATAAAGCATCTCATTTATCTTCTTGCAAAAGGCAGGAATTGGGAACACAAATGGAAGACACAAAGTGTATCAAGAAAAATACAAATGTTTATTTAGATTTTTTAAAAGGTTCCCCAGTAACACTATTTATTCAAAATGCATTGCGTTACAAATGAGTAGGTGAGCGTTAGAATAAGGAATGTGTATCAGTGGGTGTAAACAACGCTGTAAACTGGTAGTGTAGGTGTCTGTGGAGTCCAAATAAATATCACACGCACACATTGTAAGGCACATACAAAGTTAAAGCACTAGTGTGGACAGTCTAGGACTGTATTATGTTTCATAGACAGGAGTATAATTACTATGGAAAGGTTAAAAATTGTGATTTTGTGTATACACAATTCTGAATAGACACACACAGTATATGCCAGTCCCAAATAGACCAATGGCTCTTACCCGTAGGCACTTCAGGTTGATCTGGGTAGACAGTACAGGTTGTAGGAAGCGCTACAAAAAACATTACACCTAGCCTATCAAAAGGCAGGACGGATGACTCTATTACCATATTGCCAATACCTCCCTCGTAACAGGATAGGGGTGCCATGTGATTAGTGGAGGTGAATCTGGGGTAACAGGGAATGGTAGTGGATAGTGAGAGCTGGTAAAATGCAGGGAGTGGTAGTAGATTGTGAGAGCTGGTAAAATGCAGGGAGTGACAGTGGACTGTAAGACCTGGTAAAATACAGGTAAAAACAAAGATATAACCACTATTTGAACCTCAGTGGCTGGGGCATAAAATAAAGGGGGTATATAAAAAATGGTTGGATATATAAAAATGGTTGTGTGTATTTATAAAAACAATATGGCACTGAAAAGAGGTATAAATCCCAGTGGGAGGATACAAACAACAGTAGGAACACAGACAGAGACATTGTTAAAGCAAACACAGCAGGATCAAAGAGTCAGAACTCCTCCTGGTTAGTGTTAAGAAACTGGCCAATGAGGACAGAGAGTAGAGGACTGGTCCTGGATGCCATTGGTTGTTTATTTGGGTTTTGTCTCACTGGAGGCACAGTGAGGTCTTCACAAGAACCCGGAGCTGAGAGAGAGAGAGAGATGGAAGGGGTTAGACCAGACATGGACAGGTTAAAACATCACATTAAGCATGAATGGCCCTTCTGATCCAGTCAGTACACTCAAGAGCGAGAGAGGGATATTTCTCGAATGATGTGACAGCAAACACTCCTTTATTGAAGAAACATCTTTCGAAGAGTCCATCTAATGTGGAGGTGTTAGATGAGGTCAAGCTTAACTCTCACTTCTTGCGGTCCTTGTCTTTCTTGCCGTTGGTGTTTAAGCTCTGAGTCTGCAGTAGCTGGGCTGCAGCGCGCTTCTTACTGAAGGAACTCTGCTCCTCCTCCAATGCTCTCCTCTTCTCCTCCAACGCACCCTTCTCATCCGCATGCAACCGCTTCAGCTGCTCAAACCGCCCCTGGAGCTACACACACACACACACACAATCTATCTATCTATCTTGTGTATGTGTGTGTATATATTTATCTTTTACTATGGTGTTGTTGGCATGTCAAGCTTAACCATCTGGAAAACTCAGGTCACACAACAAGGTTCACCAGTTAATAGATTCCATTGTCTGTGTAGGCATGTATGTGTGTATGCATGTATGTATGTATGTATGTATGTATGTATGTATGTATGTATAAGTGTGTGTATATATATACCAGTCTCTCTGCGTCCTTGAGCTCGGCCTCCTTCTCTTTGACTCTCTGGACGAACATCTGTCTCATCTCCTCCTCTCTCTTCTGAAGTTCCACAAGAAACTCTTGACGCTTCACCTGGTAAGTCTGCTGGAGACTAGAGACACAATAACATGCATCACAAACTACTGAGATTAGCAAAGTGAACTGTTGGAGTGAGGTTAGGGGGTGACACCAACTAGGAGTCAGTGCATTGCGTGAGGAATGAGATGGAGGGGACACAGGCTTTGTGGCATAGTGTCTAGTTAGGGAAGACAGCAGCATCAGAAAGAGGGGATGTAGGGACTTGTGGCCCATAAACCATGAACCCTTTATGCAAGATGTGGCTTCCAGGCTGGTTTCTACTAGTTTGCTCTCTGGGTATGTGTGTGCCAGGGGAAGCTGGTGGAGGTAGAAATTAGAGGACGGGCTCATTGTAATGCATGGAACGGAATGAGGTATGGCATCAAACATGTTTGACACCATTCCCTGTTCCTTTCCATTCCATTCCATTGAGCCCGTCCTCTAAGTTCTACCACCACCAGCCTCCACTGGTGTGTGCACGCATTTGTACCCGATTGGTTTGCACTCCGGGCCAGTGTCTTTGAACCCCATCTCCTCCAGTTTGCAGCGGCGGTAGAGCTCATAGTGGCGTGTGTGAGTCTGCTCTCTCAGGTCCTCCATGTTCACACAGATCAGCATCTCGCGTAGCTTCACAAAGTCACAGTGGCTCTCATTCTCCACTGAAACACACACACACAGGTTAGGGAGGCATGGCACGGCACAGGGGGGCTTGTCAGTGTCTCTCACAGACACACCCACCCACACAGGGGAGTATCCTACCTTCCACCACGCCCCAGGGGTACTTGCGACCCTTCACCATCTTGTTCTCCACACACACTTCCTCTGTGCTGCCCACCACTGCAAACGGCAGGTAACCCTACAGGTACACATATTAAGGTTTAGAGACACATGGAAACACTTAACTGTCACATTTAATCTGCAGGGGGGGGGGGGGGGAAGTCAGCAAGACATCAATGTCAAAGCGTGCCATTTATCAGTGTGTGCGTGTGCATGTGGGTGCTCACATTCATGGTGGTGTTGACCTTGGCGACAGTCTCGTCGTCGAGGGGGAACTGGTAGATCTGCACTCCGTTGCTCACCAGCTCACTCATGATCTTGATCTTAAACTTGTGAAGCTCACTCTTACTGATGGTGTCTGCCTTAGCTATGACCGGGATTATGTTGACCTGAGGACTCAAGAGAGAGGATTCATAAACATCACAAACTGAAACCATTTCTATATCAATATCTAGCCCGATGTCAGAGGCATGATTAGCTGCATTGGCTGGAATACTAACTAACTAACTACCTAACTGGAACCTGAAACAAGAGAAAGGAAAACACACTCTACACATTGCAAACAACACGTCCGAGGGAATTTAGATGTCAACAACAATACTTCCAACCAGCCCCATCATTGTCCTACTAATAGACGCTAATACTTGCTGATCCTAATGCTAATAGCATTAGTATCATAGCCTGCAGTAAGACACTTTTCCACCATCAGGCTACTGAGCTGCATACATTCCTCTGCGGCTGTGTTTGAGAGAGAGAGAGAGAGAGAGAGAGCCTCCCAGGCCAGAGCCCTCATCTCTACACAAGCCTCCCACAATGGGACCACAGCAAAACACATGGCTAAAAATACACTCTTGGTCTGTTTGAAAAACAGTGTTCAGCAGTGGCTGTCCTCTCAATCAGTCCTGTAGTTTCACACATGCACTCCATCTCTCTGTCTGTCTGAGCAGCACAAAGGCCAGCTAGCTCTCACAACATTCCACAGAGCATTCAACTCCATTTATATTCAAATGAGAGGGTTACTCACACTCCAGAGCTGAGAGCTCTCTCGCTCGTTCTCACACACAAAAACACCACATGCACGCACACACACACACACACACACAGTTGAACTCAGTCCAGTCAGACTGTGTACTTTGAGAGAGCGTGGGAGAACTACAGACCACCCCTGAGTGAACACAGCTAGCCTGGAGCTAGTGGGATAATGTGTCTCTCTGACATACTGTTGGACTAACAGAATAACAGTTCAGACGGCATCACTCAGTCACATGCACAGAATCCTACATAGCACTCAGATTCCAGCAGCTATAAATAAACACTGACATCTGGAGCTTAATCTGTCCTGGAATCAGAAAAATGGCTGACACAATCACATCTGTTGGAGAGTCGTCGTTGTAGGCTACACCAGCGGAGGCTGGTCCATTGAGGAAGAGAAGCATGGTTCTACCTTGAATATTCATCAAATAATTAATTGATTAAGATAAAAACTGCTGTACAAAATGCAATCAGCTTACACACAAAAAAAATAGTCTCCAATAAAAGTGACTTTCTATGGCTTTCAACAGTGGTCCCAAATGGTTGAACTTCCGAGGATGGCCCTCAGACCAAATATGGCAAACTGTCGTCTAGGCCAGTGTTTTTCAACCTTTTTTGAGCCACGGCACATTTTTTACATTGGAAGAATCTTGCGGCACACCACCAACCAAAAATGTTACAAAATGACACTCTGTAGCCTGATACAGTATATATAATTACAATATTAGTCTCTAATGGCATCTCCATCCACAAAACGCACATTGGCCAAGAGCTGAGAATGTCCACTAATATCCGTAGACTCATCAAGTTGCAACACAAATTTCCTACTGATGCGTATCTTTCCCAAAACATGACTTTCGATGTCTGTAGACATGTCATCAATACGCCTGGCAATTGTGTTATCTGAGAGCTGGACTTTAGCTATGTCTTTAACCGCGTCAGGGCCGAGCATCTCGTTGACGATGGCTTTGCAGGCAGGTAGTATTAATGTCTCTGCCACAGAGTGGGACTTTTTTGATTTAGCTACGAGTTCAGCAACTAGGTAACTAGCTTTGAGGGCTTTCTCATTTACCTTTGTGGTTTTTCTCATAAAAGTTGCCTGTTTCTCTGTGATTTCACGCAGGCGAACAAAATAGTCCATCGGCTTGTTTTGAAGCGACGGGTGTTTCGTTTGGAGATGGCGTTTAAGCTTGCTTGGCACCATGGCGCTGTTGGACAGCTTCTCGCCACACACCAAGCATAATGGAGTCGGGGTCGTCTCATCCCCGGTGAAAGTAAATCCGAACGAAAGATAGCTTTCGCTGTATTGCCTCGAGCTCACCGTCTTTGCTTTCTTTTTACCACCACTCATACTAGGGCCTTCACCTGGGTCAGAATCTTGTCCAGGGCCCAGTTCGGAGTTTGCATTTTTCCATTTTAAAAACTTCTCCATCACTGTCAACCACGACCTGTCGCATGCGTCACTAATTCTCTTGTCTCTATGCAGGAAAGAGGCAATTAGCTACCTGCTGCCACCCGGACGAATATTACATTACTCTGCCAGTCACTATATTACAGCACAGACACTCGACAATGGCATATTATTTGCAGATAATAATTAATAAATGTTAATTTAAAAAAAAGTGAAATTGGATCATTTCTCACGGCACACCCAACGATCTCTCACGGCACACTAGTGTGCCGCGGCACAGCGGTTGGGAAACGCTGGTCTAGGCTACCTAGTTCACTGACTGTGTGTGTAGTCATTTCTGGTACAACACACTGGAGAGAGATTTATTGAGAGAGACATATAACTTTTCACATGTATTTAGTGAGAGGAGAGCGAAAAGGAGATTTTCTTTTAGTTTCTTTAAATTAGATTTTTCTGTTCGATTTTCGTACAAATGATTCTAAAATAACCAGTCAGCTAACTGAGCTTGCTAGCGTCGTTGAATATCCCGAGGTGATGACCACTCCACTCCATTATCAGTGTCAACTCTCTGAACTGAAGCCATGTCCCATCCCCTCCAAGCACTGTGAGCAGCCCTGTCAAATTCACTCTACTGTATGTAGAGTCAATCACATACACAAACACATGTGCAGTGGTTGTCTTCAGGGTACAATCCTGTCCTGCCTTGTGGAAGAGTTGAGCTCTTCTCCAACACCATACATGACCCTGCACACAATCATTTGTCTTAGACAATCAAGTTTGAAACAAGTTTCGCCGTCTCCATGCGGTCCACACCCATTCACTCACACACACACACACACCTTGCTGTCGAGTTTCTTCATGGTGACGAGGTCGAGGGACTGGAGTGAGTGTCCAGAAGGGGAGATAAAGTAGAGACAGGCGTGGACACGAGAGTCGTGGTAGTTATGCAGCGAACGCTTGATCTTCAGCTCCTCCTGAAGATACGTCTCAAACTGGCGGTCTATGTAGTCCACCACAGGCTGATAACTATGGGGAGGCACATCTTATGGGTCATTTACTAGATACTTTTCATAAGGAGGAACAACAAAAGTACAGTCCAATACACACAATGATATACAAAAGACATGAGTTGTTGAGTGCCTGGCGTGTCATATGGGCATGGTTTGCACTTTTGGAACTATAACATTGAGTTTGCCTGGCACAATGGAACTCGAGTACAGCCAAGTATTTGAAATGATTTAAAATGCTATTTGAAAAAGGTCTGATACATACACACCTCTCTTGTTTGTTCATCTGGTCTCCAAAACCCACAGTGTTGACCACAGTGAGTCTCAGTCTCACGTTGCTCTCCTGTAGATCGTACGTCTGAGCGTGCAGCTTCACCTGTGGCTCAAAGTGAGAGGACTCAAAGTTCTCAAAATTGGTGTTGAACAGCGTGTCCATCAGAGTAGACTTACCGATGCCCGTCTGACCTGCAGTGAACAGGAAAACAATTTAACTTAAAATCATTTAAAGTTACATTTCCCCATTCTGCTATCATAGCCCCAGTTAGCTTCAATAGCCAAATTAGACAACTTCGATAATCAGAGTGGAGAATGAGATTTAAGGGGAATGTGCTGGATCCCTGGATTCCCCCCCCATAAGTAAGTAAGGACAGGAGTGTCAGGTGACAGGAAAGAGTGATGAGGAGGAGAAGGAGGTTATTACCGATGCAGAGGATGTTGAAGCAGAAGCCCTGGCAGGTGGACTTGTTGACCAGCTGGTCTGGGAGGCTGTCGAAGCCCACATGGCCTGACAGGGAGAAAGGGCGGGCACCCTTATCCTGATACGAGCAGAACAGATTCTCATTATCACACTTCCAGATATCCACCCATGGCACCAGCCTCATGTGGGTCCCCCCCGAGTCAGATTTAAGTAGTTCCCATTCCCAAACACTGATGAGGTCAGTTTTCTCCTCATTTTGCACAGGGCAACATGGTTGTGAACTAGTCTCCAGCATTCTCAGAGCACAAACTCTCTACTCTCACTTGAACTTCAGCTTCGAAGTAACTTTCAATGTCCTGATTTCTCTCTATGCCCCCCTCTCTAGGGGAGATTCCTACCCGTTTCAGATTCCCTGGCCCTCTCTGCTCTGGCACTGGCACTGGGGTCTCAGTTCTCAGCTGGTCAAGGTAATGCAGCTAAGGTGGGGATGAAGTTGCATATTACATACACACTCACACACGAGACACACACACACACACACACACACACACACACACGACACACGACACACGACACACACACACACACACACACTCTCGTTGTATAAATAAACATTCCGTTTTAAACGTACACAAACTAATGCTGACAATAAGAATCAGAGGATTTTATGAATTGGACTCAACTGATGAGTTGGATTCAGCTGATGAGTTGGATTCAACTGATCTAGCTTGGAAAGCACAGCTAGCTAGCTACTGTTTTTAGGTTAGCTAGCTACAGTAGTAGCTAACAGTTATCACTCACTGAGTCTCTGGTCCCAGCAAACAGGCGCAAAACACCATGTGGACGTTTGTGAAAGTAGCTAGCTAGCAACCTAGTAAGGCAAATCGTTAGCTAACTTGAAAGTAGGCTTAATTCATTGATTGTTAGCTTCTGCTAAGAGTTGGCTAGTTTGCAGAGACACTCCCTGCTGCCAGTCAGACATCCCAAACGGGGGATGTGTCACTCTGTGTCTGTCTCAAGAAAACGTACTCTCTCTTCGCCCTTTAAAGACTTTTAAAACTTACCAGTTGTCGCGCAACATCAGAGGATGCCATACTTTCAGTGGGAAAAGACAAATGTCAAAACAAAGTTGATCAGAACCACAAATTCCTGATTCGGACCCGCCTTTGTAATCCAACTGGGTCAACCGGCCAGTTGAGACTAAACTAGTGCTCGAGAATAAGGTGACTAATGTATGTGACTTCGATATGTAAGACCAATTAAGTATAATGTCAACCAACTACAAGTAATGTATGTATTCTAAAACTACAAGTAATTCGAAGTTGTTCTTTTATGGACGTTGAGAAACAATAGTAACAGTAGTTAATTTCATCCACCCTCCCCTAATGTAATGGTATCACCCGATTCCCAGCCTGCCAGTGCTGCCATGTTGGCTCTGGGAAGGACTGAACCGCTCCATTGTTCCCAATAGAAATGGGGACCTAAAATGGCTAACTACGTATAGCAGTTTCACACATGGCCTGCGTTACTAAGGGGCGGGCATCTCTGTTTTGATGCGTGTGCGACCCCTGTCTGTCAGTATCGGAGGAAAAATCGGAAAGCAGGAATGATGATGTTGTCATCGGCTGACATCAAAGAGCTGTCACCGCTACACGATGAGAGGATGCAACACTGGAGAGTAACATTTTAAAAACAAATCGCGTTGGTTAATTTCTACTATCTACGATCATGATGGCGAGCGAATGCACAGAAGAAGCCGTGCTGGAGTTTCTAACGAATAGGGGAGGGATGGTCCGACACATGGACTTGACTGATCATTTTGAATTAATTCGGAAAAATGATCCATCTCAGAATACACTGTACACTGAAACTCTAAAACGCATCGTTGACAGCATTGCTATAGTGAAGCTTGAAGATGGCGTGAAATTCGTGTGCTTGAAGAATGAGTGCATGGGCTCAGTGAAGCGCACGGACTCGAATGGCCATGATGGAGAGTGTAAGGGAAACGGTGTCAGTGTAGGAGAGAGTCCGCTATCAGAGCATGACAACCGGGCTGGGAGCATCAACATGAATTCAACGGAGAGTAACGCTGCGCTGGTGAAAGAGCTATCAGACAACTATGTCAATGGAAACACTACCATTGGACATACAGTATCTGAAGACAAAAATGCACGCAATTCCCTGACTGGGCTGGATAATGAGGAACAGTCCAACGGTAATGACCATCCATGCGTAGAAAAGGAATCTGTCCTGGCCCAGAGTGATGAAACTGTTGACCCCAGCTCAGTAGAAGTCAGGCTGAGAGAGAGAAAGAGGAGAGAGTCTGCCCCTGTTATAGGCTCAGTGCCTGACCCTGCCCACTCAGGTGTGGTACCTGTCCATGTGAGGGGCGGTCGGCGAGTGTCTCGGTGCTCGCAGCGTGCTCTGCTGACCAGCGGTCTGTCGGAGGACAGCGCATGGGAGGGGCTGGACTCAATGGGCGTGTCAGGAGATGGCAACACCCCTAAGAGCAGCCGAAGAAACTTCATAGAGCTGATGATGAGCAGCTCCCCACAGGTAGGCTTCAAACAAGCATTTTATACTGGGAACAATTATTAACTGATATCCACAAAGATGTACGTTAGATCAGCTCATGTCTCGGTGGCCACAATGCATACTAGTATTTGTCCTTATTAAGACCTGAGTCTCAACCCTTTCCTCTCTATGTCCAGGTGCGTCGGTCCATGATCCACCGTGGCTCTCGGATCAGAGATTCTGTTCGGAGTGACGGTGACTCTGCCTCCCTCCACTCCTCCTTGACTGATGAGGACTGTGCCTCGGTGGCCCTGGACCCACTGGAGCATGAGTGGATGCTGTGTGCCTCAGATGGCCTGTGGGACAGCCTGCAGCCCCTCCTCTCCCTGGACCCCAGCCTGGTCTCCAAGAAGGACTTTGTGACAGGCTTCACCTGCCTGCACTGGGCGGCAAAGCAAGGCAAACAGGAGCTGATATCCCAGCTGCTGGGCTTTGCTAAACAGAACTCAGTGTCTGCAGATGTAAATGCGCGCTCCAGCGCTGGGTACACACCCCTTCACCTGGCAGCCATGCACAGCCACACACAGGTACTGCCCTGATCTAGCCTGCTTGTTTCACGTTTTCTTGGTTTAAAATCTTTTCACTTTTCATTGTAATTCCATTTTCTGTGAGACCTTTGTTGTGAAATGCGCTGTGATTGACAGGTGGTACGTATGCTGGTAGAGGAGTGGGATGCAGACACAGATGCCAGGGACTACAGTGGGAGGAGGGCCGGCCAGTACCTCCCCCCTGCTGCTGTTGCAGACCTGCAGGATGGGGCCGTTACCTCACCCGGGGGAGACTCGGACACAGAGAACACAGACAGCGGAGCAGGCCGCTGGAGATTACCCAGAGTCCTCCAGTCTAACCTGAACCCCCTTAGGCTTCTAAACCTGCCCGCAGAGGGGGCAGGGGATGGGGGAGGGACAGGAAGGACCAAGTCTGTACACAGGAAATCATCTCTGAGTAGGCTCAATGCACGGCTGCACCGAGGACGCTTCAGAACCCAGATCATCCACAGCACCTCTTTCAGAGAGACCGGGGAGGGAGAAGGGGGAGACGAACCCCCAACCAGCCCACTCAAACCCAGACCACTGTCAAACCTGTTTGGATAACTCTGCACTTTTAGAGTCCTATGGAAAATAGTAGCCCTGATATGACTCACCTCCTTTTTATGATACTATAACATGGGGGTTAGCCATACCATGTCTCGAAAAATGGTCACCTGGGTCTAAGTCTATTTCTGCTTAAGCCAACAACAATGACAAATATGGTTTTGGCTAAAGCAGAGACAAAATGGCATCTAAAGCTAGGGAAACAGCCCCTAAAAGTTTAGATATACAGTAGTTACAAGATACAGGGAAATACATTTTAAATATGTTTGATGTGTAAAGAGAGAATATATTTTCCCTTTAGATTTATGTTCAGTTTGGTTTGAAGGTGCTGATTATCACTATAGTGAGCTAATATAATGTGAATATTTTAATTTAACATAATTATTTAAAGAAAACTCTAACTAACTACTAAAGGCAAAAACTACCACTGGAGTTCGCTTTTAAATCATTCTCCTAACACTTATTAAAGCAACCTCAATGTAACTGCACTTGTCACTTTGAAGGTAACAAGAGAAGTTTATGAAATGAAAGTATGAAATTGCAGAGACTTTGGGTTTTGTATAGTAGATGTTTCAGTGTTATAGGGACAGAAGAAAGAAAGGGCAGTAAAAAACAGGGTCACACGGTTTACAGTATTTCCTGTGTGCCCCTGTTGTCCTGTGTATTGCAGTATATTCTGTTGTTGATCTCACGTCTGTAGTGGTTTTCCATTGGAGGAAGGGAGAAGAGGTTATCTGGCCAGTTAGTGGCTGAGGCTGAGGGTCTATGACTCTTGGCCCGTTATGGATATACAGACTGTACTGCACTTACTCTAACTGGAGGCAAACCTCCCATGATGCCACGGCACTGATGAGCATGATGTAGTTGTGTTTTACAGACCCTTGTTTAAGCTGCTGCCTTGTAAACAATCGTTTGTTCGATTATTGTCTTTTGTCTTGTGTTTACTGTAGAGGAAATTTGTGTTTTGGTTTTGTGAAACAAATATATACATGAATATGTTGACCTATTTTCTCTCAATAATTGTAACACACACACACACACACACACACACACACACACACACACACACACACACACACAAACATTCCTCATAGTGTCATAGTGTTGGACTGCAGTTCCCCACTTGTGTGATATGGTTGGATTTATTAGGGGTTATCCTCGGTTAAGGATATATAAAAGGCTACTGTACAGACCTACCTGATGTCACTTTTCCAGATGTATGATGAAAGAAATGTTGTGCACTGCCTGCCTGCCTGTCTGTCTGTCTGTCTGTCTGTCTGTCTGTCTGTCTGTCTGTCTGTTTGTGTTTACCAGATACTGTGAAGTTACTGTAAATTCTATGAAAGCCACTTCCGACTGAGCCACTGTAATGTTTTCTCCTTCTCTTCTAATGTATTTTATGGATTGTGTCTCTCCCTCTGACTTTGGTTTGTATTTTGGGGAATAAAGCAATAATTGTTTTCATACATCTGTCTGTGTGAGTTTGTAGTCAAAGCAGTGGTACCATATTACTATTTCACTGACATTAACTGGGTCTTCATTCGTGCTGAGAACTACACTGAACTTTTGCTCCAATTCCAAACAGTAAATTTACTCAAATAATAAAGTTGTGTGAGGTTTTGTTTTACCATGCTGGTCAGACTGTAAACACATATTCTAGGCTGTATGACATTAATAATGAAATATATAATGATTGTTCCACTCTTGTGTGGTTGAATTATTGATGCCCACTGATTGGCTCACCACAGAGTAGTTAATTTAGCATTCAAGGCTTTGCAGGTCCACAGGCTGTCAGATGAAACACTGCTATGCATCTGTTATGTTTAATGAACTCCCACTCGCACCTGCTAGGTTTGTGTGTGTGTGTGTGTGTGTGCGTGTGTGTGTGTGTGTGTGTGTGTGTGTGTGTGTGTGTGTGTGTGTGTGTGTGTGTGTGCGCGATTATTTCAAATGGGTCCAGGCAGGGATAGTTTCCTTCAAATACTCTCATTGGCTGTGAATTGATTGTCGAGTAGAGTTGAGCAGCGTGAGTGGAAAGGCCCATTACTGCAGTGACCTACATACACAGTGAGGTGAATAATGCCTATTATGTAAATTCCTCTGCATCTTTTCAGGGAAACTGTGCCAACATTTCTGCCTGGGGGTTCCAGTGCTGAGAGAGAAAGAGACACACACTGAGTGTGTGCACTCATGCGACAATTAATGTATGCTGCTCTCTAGTGGACACTGGACACAACGACAACAGTCAGGGATAGTATGAAGCGGGTTTTACCGCAAGGTGGTGCTCTGGGTTTTTTTCACAGTGGAAATGCGGCTACCTTTGGTTAGCCCAGTTGAAAGTTCAACGAATTCGGCGTCTGCCAGTCGCTAGCTAGCTACGTTTTGTTCTGCAGTTAACCGAAGTTTTGTAACCATCTCTTAGTTGTAATGAACCCAAATAACATAATCTTGATACATTAAGCTGGCAGTAAACCAGGTTAGTGTATTGCCGCTAGGTTGCTGATATTTCTTGTTTTTTACGGTATACATAAGTATTCCGCCCATTGATTTAGTCCGTTGTTGCTATCCCTAGTGACGCTCGGACTAGTGTGTGGTGCATGCTGTAAAGGTTGTTGCTATGCTATCGTTCCAGGAGTATGCTAGCTAGCTAGCATACTCCTGGAACCATTCAGATAGCGCTAGCTACTGTTGATAGAAAATGTTTTTTTTCCCCCGAAGTGAACATGATAGCTAACTACAATTTGACAATGAATCAGAATCAATCAACTGTTGCTTATGTTAGCTAGTTCCTGTGTCTGATGCCATCAGTGATGGTAGCAATTATTTTTGCCGTGGTTGGCCGGGCGAATGAACCAGGAATTAGGAAAATAGTTTACTTGTATGCACCATTCAATTTATTGTAAACTACAACGAGGAATCATAGTCCACCAAGCAACAGATGTTCATTTTCCAGGACTCGTCCTGCCCACTGGCCGTGTCTCATTAGCTCGGTCTCTCTCTCTCTCTTTCTCTCTCTTTGTTGCAGCTTCATTCAGCTACCTGTAATGATGACCACCATAGTCCACGACACGACAGAGGCGCTTTGTCTGTGTTCTGAGTATAACCTGTACCTGAAGCCTATCGCTAAAATGACGGTCAGTGTAGCCTTGCCCCAGCTGAAGCTGCCCGGGAAGAGCATCTCCAACTGGGAAGTGATGGAGAGAGTGAAGGCCATGGTGACACCAGACCAGTTCTCAGCCCTGCGGATCTCCAAGAGCACCATGGACTTCATCCGCTTCGAGGGAGAGGTGGAGAACAGGACCGTGGTGAAGAGCCTACTGGGACGCCTGGATGGCAAGAGCATAAAACTTAGCGGCTTCACTGATATACTGAAGGTGTGTGTGTGCAAATTGTATAAATCTGTACTGTGGTGACAGAGCAGCTTTGAGAGGCAAAGCAAATGTCAGCGAAATAGATACAACTCCTCTGGCTTGTCGCTGCATTAACTAAACACATTCTCAATCAGCTGAACTGGTCTGGTAAAGGTGAATAGCAATGTTGAATCTCTTCTGGTCTCCCTCAGGTGCGTGCAGTGGAGAACAAGATGGACTTTCCCACGCGTCATGACTGGGACTCGTTCTTTCGCGACGCCAAAGACATGAACGAGACAGTGCCTGGAGAGAGACCGGACACCATCCACCTGGAGGGCCTGCCCTGCCGCTGGTTCACCCAGAAAGATGGCCTCCCCGACCGGCCTGCTGAGGAGGTGCTCCAGACCGTGTTCCAGGGCTTTGGCCCTGTCCGCAACGTAGACATCCCCATGTTGGACCCTTACAGGGAGGAGATGCTGGATAAGAACTTTAACACCTTCACCTTCGGGGCCCATCTGAACTTTGAGGGTTACGTTCAGTACCAAGAGTACGACGGTTTTATCAAGGCCATGGATACACTCCGAGGGATGAAGCTCATGCACAAGGGAGAGGATGGCAAGGCTGTGGCCTGCAACATCAAGGTTGGTTCAGTTAAAGTACCATGAGCCATGCCAAGCCATTTGACTCTGGTTGAATAGGGCCTTGAGTAAGACTGCTGTGAAAGACTGGTATTTGGATCTGAACAGTGCCTTCTCCTCCACTAACATCCGCCATTGAGCACATGTTATTGCAATTATCGTCAAGTGTGTGATAGCAGGCAGGGTGAGGACTGTGAGTGTGTTAATCAGATGGAGTGTATTCACTTCAGTCAGAATGCTTATGTAACATAGCCGGTTTAAGGCCTTTTAGTGAAATGAAATTCAAGGCCGTATTATCATTCTAAGGATCACTGGGCAAAGCAGGGAACTGGATCTCTAATCCAAAGAACAAAGCCACTCATCCTAAATGAAGAAGAGAGGCGGGGAGGGGGGGGGGGGGGTTACATAATCATATACATGGTGATAGGCAGTCATTTCATTCCACATTCTCTCAATTTCCCCTATTTAGCACGCATGCAGTTTCATCATCAACTGAGTAATTACATCTAAGTGAGGTCTTGGGACATTTTTGAGGTTTTGAGTTGAGGTTAACTTTTCAACCTCTTTTAAACCAAGGAGAAAATATGACATTACAGTCAACACATGCAAGTGTTTGACAAACTTAATTTAGGCTTAGTGTTGTTTGCTACTCAGAAAGATCACTTCTATAAGTGTAGCCATTAGGTTTAGCTGGCCTACCCCACTCAGTTCTGCTATTACTTCAAGGAATAAAAGGAAGGATGCATCTTTTAGGCTTTTGAAGAGGGCCCCTGTCTCTACAAGAGGCTGAATATACCTCTTGCATGTTCTTCTTGTCTGTCAGGTGACCTTTGACACCAGCAAGCACCTGAGTGATGTGACTCTGAAGAGGAGGCAGCAGGAGCGACTGAAGCTGCAGGAGCTGGAGAGGCAGAGGGAGGAGCAGAAACGCAGGGAGAAGGAGGAGGAGGAGAAACGCAAGGAGGACGAGAGGTACGGACAGAAGGATGGAATAAGACACGTGTCTGGTCCAAAAACAGTCTCTCACTCTCCTAGTGTTTGCATAAAAAGTAGTCAGATAGGTGTAAGCAGCATGTTGTTTGCTCCCCATAGCCTTACATCTATCCAGTCCCTATAGATCTGCTCCCACTGAAGGGTACAGGGGTCGGGAGAACGGTTATTTCTCGAAAGTAGACTTGTAGAGGTGTGTAGAAGAGGATGGATACATGCTTCTGTTATGGTTTCTAGGAAGCAGAGGGAGCAGGAGGAAGAAGAGAAAGAGAGGAGGAAGGAGGAGAGACTGCGTAAACGAGAGCAGAAGCTGAGAGACAGGGAGGAGAGGAGGAATCAGAAGAAGGTGAGGAAGCGGCAGGAGGAGGATCAGAAGCGGCTGCAGATGAAGATCGCCTCAGAGGAGAGGAGACTACTGCTTGCTCAGCGCAACCTGGAGTCAATCCGACTGATCGCTGAGCTACTGGGAAGGGCCAAGGTACACACACACACACGTATGCGTTTTCACACACACACACACACACACACACACACACACACACACACACACACACACACCGTATCTATACAGTGGCCCAATATTTTAGGACTTATTTCATAATCCACTTTTGATAAACACAAACTCTTCAAGACGAGAGACATGACCTTTCATCTCTTCTCCCCTTCTTTTTACCTATCTTCCCCTTGTCCTCTCTTTCCATTCTCTCCTCTTCTCTTCTATCCCCTCCCCTCCCTCTCTCCTCGTCCTCCTCTCCAGGCTCAGAAGCAGCAGGAGCAGGAGAAGGAGAGGGCCGAGCAGGAGGAGAGACAGAGGGAGGAGCTGGCCCGCCAGAAGGAGGAGCTGGCCCGGCTGCAGGAGCTGGAGGCCTGCAGACGGAAGCAAGAGGAGGAGCTCCGCAGGGTGGAGGCCGAGAAGGGAAAGGCCCTGGAGCTGCAGCGTAAAGAGCGCGAGCTCCGACATCGTCTTCTGGGGAACCTGCTGAAGAAGGGCAGTGGAGGAGGAGAGAACCAGAGTCAGACCGCCCGCCGGGCCTCGCCCCCGACACAGCCCATGACCTCCGACCAGCCTCCGCTGAACGGGACGAGGAGGCCAGAGGAGGCCAAGAACAGAGCAGGGGAGGGACAGAGGGCTAGCATACGCTCACTGGTGTCTGAGAAACAGAGACAGGGGAGGGAGGACAGAAGAGGGGGACGGGAAGAGAGGAGAGGGGGAGGAGAAGGAAGAGAGGAGAGGAGAGGAACGGTCCAAAGAGGCTACAGCAGGCACAGCAGAGAGAAGGAGAGGGAGCGGAGTCGTACGTGGAGGGACAGGAGTAGATCCCACAGCCGGGGCAGGCGGAGGGACAGCCGCAGACGCAGCCACAGCCGCAGACGCAGCTCCAGCCGTTCTAGGAGGAGTTCTAGCCGCAACCACAGGAGACGTGGTCACGGCCGCCGGCGGAGCAGCAGGAGCTCCAGCCACGATAGGAGCAGAAGCAGTAGCGTGAGGAGTCACAGCAGAGGGAGGAGCCATAGACGTAGTGGGCATAGAGAGGACAACAGCAGTTCTAGCAGCAGTAGATCTAGGAGCAGGAGGTCTAGGAGCAAGAGCAGAGACAGGCGGAGCCACAGCCGGGACAGGCGGAGCCGCAGCCGGGACAGGAGTGGCAGGCACCGTAGTCATAGCAGGAGTCGGGACAGGAGTCACTCCAGACGACACTAAAATGTGTTAGTGTAGTAGACTAGCTGCAGAGACCAGGCCTGAGGAGAACACATACTAGTACAGCCTGACTGTAGTAGAAACCATAAGAATATTGGTTATTGTGCTACATATCAATTACAGGTGTAACAAACACGCACACGCATGCACGCATACACACACACACACACGCAAATGAGGTGGACACATGGCCTTTTAGACAAACCCTCTCCACCGGACCACCTCAGAGCTCTCCCCAAGGCTCTCTGTTCACCTCAGAGTGTTTCAGTGGAGAGACTTTACGTTAGGGAGGAAGTACAAAAATAAAGACTACTGTTCTGTTGACATGTAATGATTCCATAAGTGCTGTAAATCACAGTTTGTATGTTTCCCTATTGGGAAGCTTTCAGATCAAAAATACCTTTTTGTTTGTTTGTTTGCAGGAACTAATTCCTGGCTTATTTTAAATGCAGTTGACTGTGTTGTTCAGTATCAGGAGTTCATGGGTGGTTCATAGGGATCCTGGGAGTTGTAGTTCTGCACCTGACAGACACCTGCACACAGACAAGTCCTGGGACAGCCTTAGTTCTGGGCTTGTAGTCTTTTCCAGGAGACACAAGATGGACGCCAAAGATGATAGGCTTGTTTGGACCACCATGTTCTTGAGTTGGCAGACATTCGACCAGGCACCGCATTTTGTGTTTTAACTTTAGAAATAATAGTAGTCATAACTTAAAGTGGTTCTCTGGAGTGTAAAAGAAGTGTTTGAGCACTGTG
>NC_139666.1:14741381-14763881 GCF_951799395.1 Argentina silus | reverse complement strand
ACAAGCACACAAGCACAAAAGCACACGCTCTGGCCTCTGGGAGCTCCATGGCAGCCAGAGGCTCATTACATAACACACACACACACACATACACACATACACAGACACACACACACACACACACACACACACACACATTGCAGCATTGCTAATGAGGATATTTTTTTAACCTTGACATAAACAGAGAAGTGGTTAGAGAATCTGCTGAGGAAAACAAGACAGTCTTCCATCATATCTATGTATGTGCAGTGAGGACACTGCCAAAACTCCAGACTCAATCCTCAATGTGTGTGTGTGTGTATGTGTGTGTGTGTGTGTGTGTGTGTGTTGTGTGTGTTGTGTGTGTGTGTGTGTGTGTGTGTGTGTGTGTGTGTGTGTGTGTGTGTGTGTGTGTGTGTAGGAGGTGGTGTGCTGCTGGTGGAGGCCTTGCTACATGAGGATGGAAGCGGCCCGTTGACAGCTCAGCTGTACTCTCTCAACATGCTGGTTCAGACTGAGGGGAGAGAGCGCACAGCCAGGCAGTACACTGCTCTGCTCTCGGCCGCAGGATTCAACAACATACAGGTGCAGAGGACAGGCAAGATCTACGACGCCATCCTGGGGCGCAAGTAGAGACCATCTGCACCCCCCCTCCACCCTCCAGACCCTCACCCTCCAGAACCTCACCCTCCAGACCCTCACCCTCCAGACCCCTCACCCTCCAGACCCCTCACCCTCCAGACCCCTCACCCTCCAGACCCCTCACCCTCCAGACCCTCACCCTCCAGACCCCTCACCCTCCAGACCCCTCACCCTCCAGACCCTCACCCTCCAGGCCCCTCACCCTCCAGACCCTCACCCTCCAGACCCCTCACCCTCCAGACCCCTCACCCTCCAGGCCCTCACCCTCCAGGCCCTACCCTCAACCCTAACCCACCGATGTGGGGTCTCTATATGAAGGAGTTGACCTAATAAAGCTGGGATGGGAGACGGTGTTTAACAGCCTCTAAGTCTTATTATTTGGTCTTTGTTATCTCCTCCCACCTTTATTCTGTCTGCAAATTATACAGACTTGCTAGCATGAGTTTATTACACCATAACACATAGTCTTCACCCCTCGACCTCCCCCACCCCTCTCTCTCTCTCTCTCTATCTATCTCTTTCTCTCCCCCCATCCTTCTCTCTGTCTTTCTGTGACCGTGTTTCTATAATTGTGAATTAAACAGACATCAAAAGGCACGAAATTAAAATGAATGCCCAATCCCCATGGAAACCAGCACAAAGGGCATGTAATAAAGGGAGTTAAGTGGTAGGTTAGAGAGCTTGACCTTAGTGTTGGCTCTAATCGCATACCAATGAGAGGTGTACAACCCTCAGATAAGCAGTGTTTCATGCAGCGGAAGGTGGTGGAGGTAGAAATCGGAGGACGGGCTCATTGTGTATTGCATGGAATCAAACAAATGTGGGACTGAGGGGGTGCTCAAAGAACATTAGTGATCTAATGCTACATCCACGTCAGAACCAGAACACATAGATCTCTTACATGACCATTAATCTCAAGTCTCTTCGGGAGCAGAGCAGCAGGGCACAGTCTAAACTCTGCATTTGCAAAATCAATCGAATCTTAATCTTAATCTCATCCTAATCGTAATCCTAAATCTAAACTCCGCATTTACAAAAATCCATCTGATCATTTGGCTTCATTCACAACCGTAGCGGGTATTGTGGGTAATGATTATATGGTATGAAACGTGTGCGTTGAAGCAGAACTGTGACCATGAGAAGCGGAGGTGAGGAGGTGAGGAGATAAGGTAAGGACACTTGCCCTCCTCTTCACTTCCCCTCCTTGTGACATGACTTTGAGTCGACCTTGCCCAGGGCCTGTTCAGCAGGGAAGGAAAATAGCATGGTTATTAGTGTGTGTGTTTGGGTGGGGGGTGGGGGGTAGTAGGGGGGGCACTTTTTGAGCATTATGTATGTGAGGCAGAGTAACACTGAGTGATGATGTCATTTTCCTGTACCCACAAGCCTTTGCATGAGGCTCCCGTAAGACAGCTCCAGGGTGCTCTGGTTAACACTCACGGCTACATGCCCAGAGACCGTGTGTGTGTGTGTGTGTGTGTGTGTGTGTGTGTGTGTGTGTGTGTGTGTGTGTGTGTGTGTGTGTGTATGTATGTATATGTGAGTCAGAGAGAGAGAGAAAGAGAGTATTGGTTGAGATGACATTCTTCGGCAAAGTGGACTTTGTGAATTCAAAACAAGTTTTAAAAACATAATTACACAGAGGTTGGGGGGAGGGGATTGAGAAAAAGGGAAAGAAAAACAACATAGTTATTTATGTGTAAGGAACACTGCATCTGAAGCAGAGGAACACTGAGTGATGATGTCACTGCCTTGAACCAACAACAGCCCCAGAGCATTCTGGACAGCAGACCCACGGCTACATCCCCAAAGAGTGTGTGGCTGTGTGTGGCTGTGATCTTCCTTGAGAGTCTCTCTCCCTCTTACACACACACACACACACACACACACACACACACACACACACACACACACACACACACACAATTCAATAAAAATGTCTCTCTGCTGTAAACTGCTTTTGTCACCTCTAAACATTTCCATAATTCATGGTGAAGCGTCAGTGACAGCAGTATTGAGCTGAGGACAAAGCCTGTCTGCCCTGTGGGCTTCACACACACACACACACACACACACACACACACACACACACGCACGCACGCACACACACACACACACACACACACACACACACACACACACACACACACACACACACACACACACACATACACATACACATACACATACACACACATGTGAGAGAGCTGAATTTTAATGCTACTGTTTAGATACTGCGCTGCAGATTGGATTGAGTTGAGCCCTCCGGGAGAAGTTATCTCTGGAGAGGGCTGTACTAAAGCTGTGCTCTCCTGGGCTGGGTTAGACACTAGCTGGTCTCTAGTGTGTTAGATTTGGGAGTCTCAGGGCTTATCATCACATAAGAGCTAATTCAGGGGCAGGGTCTGAGGAGGCTCTCGCTCTCGCTCTGTTCTTTCTCTGTTTCTTTATCTCTTCCTGTACCGTAGTCTGCATGACTAAATGCAGTTAGTCTCAGAGAGAGGGAGAGAGACACACGCGCACACACACACACACACGCACACGCACACACACACACACACACGCACACACACACTCAGTTACAGAGACAGAAACACTGCAGGAGGCTGCATCTGACAGAGATACTCCTCATGAAATGAACAACAGCATCATATATCACTAGGTGTTAGGTGTTATGCCCCAGACAATTTTTACGGTATCCTGGCCCAGTCTAAGCTGTCTCAGCCTTCACCTCAAAATGATGAAATTTGCTGAGTTGGTAGTGACATCCTAATCTACACAGTGTGTATTTGATTCCTATGCAAATCACAGACCCTATAAAAACAAAGATATTAATTCCAAAATTACATGAACTATTATCCTTGCATTAAGATGGACTCAATTCAACTTATTGAGTGACTTGTTGATGACATTTTTGCATTTTTGCTAATTATAAGAGTGTCATAGCAAAGGGTCTGAATACTTATGGACATGAGGTATTTCTGTATTTCAATTTGAATAAATGTACTGACATTTCTAAAAACCTGTTTTCGCTTTGTCATTCTGGGGTATAGTGTGTGGATTGATGGCAAATTCTATTAATTTAATCAATTTAAAATTGATTCTATAACAAGATGTGGAAAAAGTGAAGGCGTCTGAATACTTTCAGAAGGCACTGTATAAGCCAGAAATAAGAACGACTCAAACCTGGCCTTATTCGGAGTGAATTTACTGAGAAAAGTGTTTGTTATTATTTGATTTCAGCGAATCACACGGCTACGTGGCATAGCTCCGAATCAGAAATGTTTGGCGTGCAAGCACTGGGGGGGGGGGTGATAGTTGATGCGAGGTAAAGCCAATGGCTATGCGTCATCCGTTTTCACTACTCTTTCTAAAGGCTTAATGAAGGCCAAGTTTGACACATTGGTCCACCAGACCTTTCACACATGTGGGCGGAAGTGTCTGGGAACAAGATGAGCAAGTGAGTGAGGGAGTGAGTGAATGAATGAGTGAACGAATGAGTGTTTGAGGTGCCCTTCATGTGTCAGGTCAAATTCATGAGCAATAATGTTTAAGGTTAAATGAATGCAGTTGCCGTGGGTGATTACTCACAGGGGAAGCTGGCCTTTAGAAAGAGCACTGTTTGTTGCAGCCAACCGGAGATTAGCTGATTAGCATATTTCCCATGATTGTTTTCATTAGAGTGTAAATGCCATGGTCGCTTGGGTCCCTGTCTCTAAGAGCATCAGAACACAGACAACCTTGCCTCAGTAATACACACACACACATACCACACACACACACACACACACACACACACACACACACACACTATATGCTGTCCTACTATATCTTTCTATGCTGCAACATGTATCTAGCCATGTGAGGACTTTGCGTGTGTCTGATTACACAGTACAGTGAATCTGCCTCTCACTCTGTGTATCTAGGAGAAAATACCTTTGATCCATAGAACCTCCTGCATGCATACATCATCCAGTATATTGGCATAGACATAATTGAAGGGGAATGATCCTGATGGATTACTAATGAGGGCAAATTGCAGCCTTTCACTCACTCACACGTGCACACGCACACGCACGCACGCACACACACGCACGCACGCACACACACACACACACACACACACACACACACACACACACACACACAGAATGTGACCTCATCATGATGCTGAGAAAGGTCCCATACAGATCTCTCTTTCTCTCTCTCTCTTTCTCTCTTTCTCTCTCTCTCTCTCTCTCTATCTCTCACTTTCTCTCTCCCTCCCTCTCCCTCCCTCTCTCTCCTCATGGTTGTGTAGTTATTCTCTGTAGCAGTAGAGGCAGACATGGTGACTGAGAGAGAGGCTGCCTCGGCTTCACCCCTCCCCCACACTGCAGAGTGACCTTCACCAGCTCAGCAGGAGGATGGAGGATGGAGGAGGCAGGGAGAGCAGGGGAAACCGCCACACATAAACCTCTGCACATGTACCGAGCCAGACAGAAGAGTTTGGTCATTGCGATGTCAGACAGCGTTATACTCTCTGACTCTCGATACTCAGTGTGTATAATGCTACTAGACAGCATTCCATAGTTCCATAGCAGCCATGTTGGCTCTTGTGGACAGGTCTGTCCTAAACCATATGGACACTGTTTGACCCTGTTTGACCCTGTTTGACCATGTGACTGGCTCGGACCAATATGATGAAGAGCCTGAAGTTGGTAGAAAAGTCTTTAAAAACACCGCTGGGAATTTTTTCAGTGAGTCATTTTTACTGAAGCTTGAAAGACCTAAAATGCTAAAAAAAAAAAGAAAAAAGAAAAAAAAAGAAGATCTCAGGAAGTCTCCCATTTTTGGGTTAGATTATGTAAATGTTGAATACATTCATCTTCCCTGAGCCACAGCGGCTCTGAAGATGGAGACTAACTTCACATGCTTTCTCTCTCTCTCTCTCTCTGTCTCTCTCTCTCTCTCTCTCTCTCTCTCTCACATACATACATATACATATATATATATATATATATATATATATATATATATATATATATATATAATATGCAGCTAATTAGCATTTCAAATACTATCTGTATGACTCATACAGAGGTTCTACTGAGTTTGTCACTGGCTTGTTATAAAACCCTTGTGACGTGTGTGCGTGCATGTGTTTGTGTTTGTGTGCATGTGTGTTTGCGTGTGTGTGTGTGCATGTACGTGTACTGTACGTGTACGTTTGTGTGAGAGAGCGAGAGATGGATTTAGGGGAATTTGTGACAAGCACACATACAAACACATGACAACATCTGCAGCTTGCTTTGGTTTCAAAGTTAAACCGATCTAACAGGAGCAGCACGGCATTAATTATCTGATTAATATATATATATACATGATTAATATATTATATATATATATATATATGATACTATAATACTCTGAAATAAGCACAAATGTCTCATCGGGAAATTGCAGAATACTGTAACTACAACAAACATACTATACAACAAACAGCACTAATAACATCACAACAGCTCTCAGCTTATCTCATTCCTATGAAAAACACAGTGTTGCTATTCCAACAGATCTCCCTTTAAAAAACAACATCTATACTGACACATCAAACAAACAGAGAGAGAGAGAGAGAGAGAGAAAAAGAGAGAGAGAGATAGAGGATGAGAGAGACAGAGAGATGGTGGGGGAGGTCTAGGGGTGAGGAGTATGTGTAGATCTTGTGAGAATGTGGTGTATGTAGAGTTTTTGAACCTAATTTCAAGACAGAATCTATTTTCTAATGCAGAATCCTATTTGTCCTCCAGGTAATGACAAATAATAGCTACATACAGAACCTATTAGTGATTTCAAATCAACACAAATACAGTGACAACGCATGAATAACAGCCATAGCTGTGAAGGTATTGATAAGAAAACCCTGCTGATTCCACCTGCTCTCTTCATGACCTTGTCCAGGTGATTATGTAGAGTTTGTAGACACACACACACACACACACACACACACACACACACACACACACACACACACACACACACACACACACAAACACAGAGCGAGAGAGAGAGAGAGAGAGAGAGAGAGAGAGGGAGAGAGAGAGAGAGACAGACAGACAGACAGACAGACAGACAGACAGACAGACAGACAGACAGACAGACAGACAGACAGACAGAGACAGACAGAGAAAGAAAGAAAGAAAGAAATGCAGTGTCCATGTGAAATATGAAAAGCTTATTCATAATACAGACAGCAGGGAAAACCATCTAATATCTGTTTCAGTCATTACCATAATAATTGGCACTTGACTGCACAGAGAATACGCCTGGCGGAATGGAGAAGAATACTAACACTCCAGAACACTCCGTAGGGGAGGAGAAGAATACAGAAATAAGGGTTCTGGCAATGGTTTGGGAAGGTATACTGAGTGGCCTAATATATTTCACAACATACATGTCTTCGAGCTTCCTATACTGCTGTAGCATAGCTGTTGGAAAATTGAATTCAGCTGCTCTGAAGTTCTTTTAATGTGCCCTTTGGTTGGTGGAGGAAACGTCCACTGTCGCCATGGCTCTCCCTATCATCCTGCCCTCATTAAAACATGAAGCTTGTTAAGCCAGTCATGTTAACTGATGAGTCATTACCAGTCTGAAGGTACAGTAAGCACACCTTCCCTCAGTTTAACGTTCCGCAGGGGTCCCTCTGTGCCAAGGCTGTGTCTGCTGAATCTGTCTCATTACTGCACTACAGGGGGGGAAGGGATTGCACACACACACACACACACACACACACACACACACACACAGACACACACACACACACACACACACACACTTGTACTGTAGGTCTGGGTCTCTGTAAGGGGGATTTTAACTGGTCTTTATTTCAATTTAAATATTCTGAGCGAAAAATAAACTTTTTGAAGATTGTGGTTGAGTTGCAGTTGTTGGTGAGATATTGGCTTTTACTGAGAAGGAAATTATGAACAATCTTGGTACAACCGGGGCATGAAAACTATGTCAGAGCTGTGGCTTTTGGTCAGGGGAGAGAGAGCGAGACTACTGAGAGACAGAGAGAGGGCGAGAGACTGAGAGACAGAAAGCATGTGAGTGTGAGAGAACATTTATACTTTCTCTTTGCTTCAGGTCTAAGGGGAGAGTCTAAGCAGTGACAGGCAGGCTAGACAGGCTGACAGGCACACGCACACGCACACACACGCACACGCGCGCACACACACACACACACACACACACACACACACACACACACACACACACACACACACACACACACACACACACACACACACACACACACACGCACATACCATCTTCACATCCATCAGTCTGGCAGATTGTGGCAGGACTAAAATGAGCTTGGGCCAGTGGCATAAACAGCCTATTGTTTATCTGAACCTGTGTGGGTGGGTGGGTGGGTGGGTGGGTGGGTGTGTGTGTGTGTGTGTGTGTGAGTGAGTGTGTATGGGTGTGGGTGTGTGTGTGGGTGTGGGTGTGGATGTGTGTTTATCTGTATCAGACAGCAGCAGATACACTCATCCACAGTGACACATGAGGGACAGCAGAGTCACAGATAACACGGTATGATGATGACAAATGCTCTCTGTTTAAACTATCCCTCCATAAACTGCCATTCATTTGGTTTCAGTATAATGATGAAGAGCCGTGAAACACACAGGTCCACTGGGTGACAGAGGGGCTGACACAGTACCTTCAGTAACACAGGCAAATGTAACATATGATGTGTTTGTGTTTCCCGTCAGTAGTCATTAGCAGGGACGACAGACAGGTGCAAGTGCCACTGATGGCTTCACCTAGGTCAGGGCTCGACATGTCCCGTCGTCTCAGCTTGGGAAGTGGTGCGTATACTGCAAGGGAGAGGCTGTTGGAGGCAGAAATACACGTGTTTGATACCTTTCCTCATTCCATTCCATGCATTACAATGAGCCTGTCCTCTAATTTCTACCTCCACCAGCCTCCACTGGTATACTGTGTTTAAGCAGTGGTGTATTGTGTATCTTGTCTGTATATTGTGTACATGGGGAGTATATTGTGTACATGGGGAGTGTACTGTGCGTATCTAGGTAGTTTTATATACTGTGTCTAGGTGGTAGATATTGGTACATCTAGGTAGTGGTGTATCTAGGTAGTGGTATATCTAGGTAGTGGTTCATATACAGTAGATAGTGGTATATCTAGGTAGTGGTATATTTAGGTAGTGGTGTATGTAGGTAGTGGTATATCTAGGTAGTGGTTCATGTAGACAGTGGTATATCTAGGTAGTGGTATATCTAGGTAGTGGTGTATGTAGGTAGTGGTATATCTAGGTAGTGGTTCATGTAGATAGTGGTATATCTTGGTAGTGGTATATCTAGGTAGTGGCACAGGTATATTGGATGTAGTGACCTGAGGCACAGGGCCAATTGAGCAGTCTTTTCAATGCTTGGGTACTTCGTTAATGGAGGACTCTAAAACCTGACCCCCAACTCCTCTCATCTGCCACTCCACTAAAAGACAATCAGAAAGAAATCTCATGACCCCCCCCCACCCTCCTCAAGAGGAGTGCCACTCTATTAGAACTGAAATGGAGTGTCTGGATCCTGTCATGGATGAAATGAGGGACACTTGGGCACAGTGTGTGTGGGGGAGGGGAGGGGAGGGGAGGGGAGGAGAGGGAAGGTGTGTGTTTTAAAGGATGCTCAGGTACGTATTTCCCTCTCTCAGCAGTCTCAGTTCTACATAAGTGAAAAGGTAGTGATACACTCAGATAAAGTCTATACATTCCTCTCAGTCTTAATTCTTCTCAGAGCTCAGAGATTTCAGACTTCAGATTTCCGTTCTACCAGTCAGCATCCACTGTAGGGTTGGCATGGTAAGAGTCTTAAACATTGAGGTGTGTGCGTTTGCATGTGTGTGTGGAGATCTGATATAATATCCACATAAGGCTGAGTCAGGTGTATTTCCTAAAATACATACTCACACACACACACACAACACACACACACACACACACACACACACACACACACACACACACACACACACACACACACACACACACACACACACACACACACACACACACTCTTTTCTCCTAAGTTATCAGGTGGAATGCAGCTGACAGAACCAATCCCACTCAGGGTTGGAATAAAAATGGACTGTCCAACAGGCGGTTAACTTCATTTTAGCCCTCAATCAGTGGCTGAAATGGCTATGCCAAGTGTGCCCCAGCCCAGATGAGGTCTCCAAACCCAGGGGTGCAGGGGTATGCTGATGATGTCCAGATCTCCTCCAGAGGAGAGCATGTTATCGAGTTAAAGAGATTTTCTTTGATAATAAGAGACAATTTAACAAGAGAATTTCTGAGATGGCCAGGACTGGAAGTAAAAGAAACACAATGTGTAGTAGTGAGAGAGAGACGTAGCAGAGGCAACCGCTGGTACAGATCCAACAGCCCCCCACATTTACAATCATGTTTAATGTTGCTGGTGAATAGGGGAACAAGTGAAAGAGCTCACTCATGATTCTACCACTAGGCTTGAGATGATTGACATGTCCTCTCTGCCTGTGGTCATGAAGCTGGAGGCTTTAAGAGAAGTGGCCTTCGCGAAGGTTCAGCATATGTTTGCTAATGTGCATATTCCACTGAGTGTTTATAGAGAAATGAATAACAAAACTGTTGTGAGAAAGAGGTTATGCCTAAACACGCATTTCACTCATGATGTCATATTTCACATGGGGGCTTGGGGGTCTCAAATGTTGAATGGATATACACTATGACAAGACTAAGTCATCTTCTTAATATGCTTAACAGTGATGACGCAGCAGTGCAGGAGTTTGACACACGTGCAGTAGCCTTTGGAGTCTGGCCGTACTGGTCGGATCTCAACAACCTATGCTACTGGATCAGAGTGTGTGTGTGCGTGTGCGTGTCTAGACATCTGTTCCCTTCTTCCTTCCCCTCCTATATCAGTGTCAGTATATCAGTGTCAGTGTGATTATCATGAGCTCAGATTACGATGCCTCAGCTCTGTTGATGCTTGACAGTTCACACACTGGGCTTATATGAATGTGGTTTATATCAGAGAGTATAAGGTGTTCACCCACTCTGCCCAGATTGAGAGAAAATGCGTTTTGGTGATGAAATTTCACTTCCTAATGTTATGAAATACCTTTTACTAAAACAATATGATCCTTCATGTTGTGAGTCTTTCAGTGGGGTCTTTTTCTAACGTAGAACATTTTATCTAAAAAGTCGGATTTCGTAAACAAATCTGATAATAAGCACCGAGCACTGTTGACAGAACGATGCCACTGTCTTGCAGCAACTTTAAGGATTTACATGTTGTGGCGGTCGTCTTCAAAGTTGTTTCCGTGGGTCACGAAAAGCTAATTAAGAATGACACGAGTTGAATTCAATATAAAAGGCTCGGGGTACGCTCAGTGTTTCGTTGACATTTCACAAAGATACACTTGTTTTTGTGAGAAATCTTCGGAAAAGTAAATATTAATTTTGCGTTAATATAAAAAGCGTAAACTAGAATATGAATGATATCTATCTTACGTCTGTATTGTTTTATGTACTGTGGATTTGAGAAGAAAGATGACGAGTTCAACGAGAAAGTGAACCTGTCAGGTAGCCTAATGCGAGTTACAGTCGTAGCCTAGCGCTAATTATTTGCGCTTTTTTTTAATTTATTTTTTACCACTTTTCCTCCCTGGCCTCCATTGATTTAGTCACCCTAATTTTGGATATCCTTCAAGGGTAAACGCAATAACTTCTGAACGGATTATGTGGTTTGGATGATTAGCTTTCTTAAAGGATTTATTACACAATGAACATAGTATTTTACCCATTGGTCAAATTGTTTTGATTGAACACCCTATAGAGTAGAGTTATTCTATGACTCTTATTTGTTCCAGTGAAGTGATGACTTGTGTCAGATCTGTGGGATGTTAGGACATTTCTCATGGCCATAGGTCATCCCTGTCCTCTCTTTCTCTTGGTTGGTCACTCTGTGGCAGTCAGCCAGAGTTAGATGGTTTACTCTTGGCTGGTCACATCACTCCATCAAAAACCAGACTCCATCAGCTGGTCACTGTTATACTTATTCTGGTGTTAATCAGGATAACATTGAAGAGAATGTCTGTGGGATGATATACTAAGCTTCACAACGCTAAATGGTTGTAGATAATGATGACAATGGCTTAGTGATAGTGACTATCGAAGTATATACAACAGCCTAGATGTACTGTGAGTATGGTCACAGCTAGGGGTGATGGTAGACACCAGACAGAGTCCCGCTGCCTCAAGGGCGTTCTGCATTACAGATCCACCAATCTTTCCCAAAAAGAGAAACAGACAAACCGGATTGTCATTCAGGAGGCGTGTGACAACTGTCAGAGAGCTACGTGCTGCAGATGTGACGCACTCTCTCTCCACAATAATACCCTCTTTTTCTCCTCTCCTCTCCTCAGCTCCCCCTCTCTTCTTTCTTCTCTGCTCCTTATCTGTCCATACTCTCCTCCCCACAGTCATACCGTCTTTCTTTCCTCTCGTCATCTTCTCTCTTTCTTCGCTGTTCCTTATCTCTCTATTCTCTCGTCCTCTTTCTCTCCTCTCCTTGGTTTCTCTACTGCTCTTTCTTCTCTCCTTCCTACCTCTCCTCTCTTTACTCATCCTTTTTCTCTCCTCTCCACTCCCTTCTTCTCTCCTCATTCAACCTCTTTCTCCTCCCTTCTCTCTGCTTTGTATCTGTCCCTTCACAATCCTGTCCTCTCCACTCTCTCTCTGTCAGCTCCTCAGTGTATCAGATGAGTGGGTTAGTGAGAGAAGTAAACATGCTCCTGATATGAGACATCACATTGGGCCTGAGGGATATCCAGCTCTCTAACCTTCTCTCCTCTCCACAGGGATGAGTGGGAGGAGTGAAGCCATGTGCCCTTGGGGCTGTCGTGTCTGCCTCTCTGAGAAACACCTGAGGATGTGTGTGTGTGTGTGTGTGTGTGTGTGTGTGTGTGTGTGTGTGTGTGTGTGTGTGTGTGTGTGTGTGTGTGTGTGTGTGTGCGTGCATGTGCATGTGCATGTGCATGTGTGTACGTGTGTCCTTGTGTATGTGAGGAGGGAAACCCACTCAAATGCGAAAAATGAATCTGGTCCCACCACCGCAGCTGAATAAATTATTTCTGATATCAGCTCCTCGTTGTTATTCTCCAAATACATAAATCTTGTTTAGAGGTTGACAGCTTATTTTCTAATCTGAAAGTAGCTTCCTGCTTTCTCCAGTTATCCAATTCCTTCCTAGATTCCTTCTACTGCAACAGAACATCACCTAGCGAGGAGGCAAGGATCAGCCCTGTAACCCAGAGGACCACAAATACCCCACTGGAATAAATACCACAAATACCCCACTGGAATAAAACACGGCAATAAATCTGACATGCTGCTGTAAACCTGAAAATAGCATGAAGCGTTAAATCCGATTTGCCATTTTAGGAGAGGACAGACGGATCCAATATTCTAAAGAAATAATTGGCTTTACAAAAATATTGACTCATTGGTAGGAAATAACTAAATGAACAGATTCATAAGTGGACAAATAAAGCAATTATGGAATAAATGAATAGGAATACCAGCTCCTGCTGGGTTCTGCTGCTCCACAGCCTTTCTCTCGTATTTTTCGTTGCCTATTTCTTATAACATATTTGCTGTCCTCTAATTTGTGCGTTTGGCAGAGTACAGCTCACAATGGAGAGTGTTGACTCACTCATTGTGTGTGTGTGTGGGCCAAACATCTCAGCGTGCTGTTTAAGGCAAAAGGAATGTAAACGTAAACACACACACACACACACACACACACACACACACACACAGACACACACAGGTGACTGTCTTGTGGAAAAAGTGAGAGAGAGAGTGACAGAAAGAGAGAGAGAGGGACAGAAAGAGAGAGAGAGAGAGCGAGAAAGACCTCAGGTAAGATGTGAGACAGTGCATCCATCACTGAGACAGAGGCCATGTATCACCACTAACCCTCACCCACCACCACTGTCTCATTACTGCTGTGTGATTAATGACAGGGCTATTCAAAGACCGGTAGCAGTCAGATATACGACAACAGACATACTTAGCCTGAGTAAGAACAAGCAGTCACATCAACATGACTTTTTTGAATGAATGTCTGCCTTTCTAGTGAGCTACAGGCAGGAATATGATATGAATATGAAAAGATCTGCTGGCTGCTGCTAACATGCCAGTCAGTGTCGTTGTAGAGAGGCAGCTCTAATGGTTCTTTAATTAGGGAGTATTCTTCATGATTAAAGAGGGGAAATGCTAATTAATTTTAGAGGGGAAAGGGTAATTCATTTTGCCAATACACAGTTATGAGAACCACTCAGGAGTCGTCGTGATGAATGCGTAATTAAGAGCCCTCACGAAACAAACGCATTTTTGTTGAGGTAAATAAGAAATAAGAGCTCTCACTGCGCTTACCTATTATTAGTATGAGAATAAGAGCTCTCCAAGAAGAGGTTATGGTTTAGCTGTGTGGGTGTGTGACAGACGGATGGAGCCCTCCGCGTGGTTGTTCCAAAGTACATATGCGGTTTAGTTGATGGATCTTTGAGAGTGTCTAAGCCTCGGATTGGAGTTCAGACACTCCCTCAGGCTCTGTCTCTCATGGTGAAGAACACTGTCATCAAACTCTCCGACAAGTCATCCACCCACATGCACACATACGCACGCATGCACATGCACATAAATGAAATGAAAGAGCATGTTTGGCACAATATGTTTATTGAGAGGCTTTGGGTGTTAGAAAAGGAGGAGGCTGGAACGTTAAAACCACAGACAAACACAAACCTGCACACAGGACGTTGTCCTCATATTACTTAAAACACCCTATTACTCTCCACTACTCCATGGGCGACACGTATCACAGACATGACATATCACAGTTGCTACTATTTAAACTCCAAATTGAAAATTCACAGTTATACATTTGAGGGAGATTTAGGCACAGCAAAGCAAGAGATGTGTTTTCAACCAAAATACGTTTTTGCACATTTCAAATGAATATCCTCCATGGGCAAGGTTGACTTTGCATGTACTTTCTCCAGGTAAAACGTTTGCACTTGTTTTTCTAATACTTAAAATGGAACACAATGAAATGCTTTTGTAAAGGAAGACAGTTTCATCTCATCTGGTAGCTGTTTTGGTGAGAGAAAAAGGGGTGCAAACTTTGCATCTGGTGCAAAATGCTCAGTAAATCTGGCCCTCTAATCACTGTTTTCCTATAGGCTCTCTCTGTATAGACATTTACATTTACTGACTGATAGACTGGGACTGAACCATTTAATATAAATGCAATCCCAAGCACACTGTGTATTTCACTCTAGTGGTGTTGAAGGCTTTGGATCCCAGCTTAAATAGCTACTGAAACAGCCCTGCATCTTAGCCTGAAAACACACACACACACACACACACACACACACACACACACACACACACACACTCTCACACTCTCACACTCTCACACTCTTATATACTGTACCTCATCTTTGGAAGACAACATGTGCTCAGTAGGAGATTGTAGTTGGACAAAGGTTATACAAATTCTTAACCCTAGTCCTAATTGTATGGTGTTTATTCAGATGAAAAGCAAGTGCTTCTTACTTATTCAAAAACAATTTTTTATAAATGGGGCGTGACTGGCACATTTCATAAAACCAGTGGAGCATCGTCTATCCCTCACAGTGATCTCAGGTGATCACAGAGTGTCAGTCTCACATGGTAGTGGCACAGAGAAACACTACTTTACACACTATGGAACATCGGGATGAACATTCTATCATTATGAAATGTTGGGATTAAAATTCTATCACTATGGAATGTTGGGATGGACATTGACATTATTGGATGTATAGGATGAGTACGGCTGTACAGCTCAGACAGTTTCCTCCATGCTCTGTGCCACTAGTAATCGCGTTAATAAGACTTTCTCATTACACACAGGGCATCTAAAGTCTCCACACCATAACATTACCTCCACATGGGAAACACTGAATGCCATTAATCAGCCGTAGTATTCAAAGCAAGACTACAGACACAGCGAATAACTCCCAGTGGATATGGACGCGTGTGTGTGTGTGTGTGTGTGCGTGCGTGCGTGTGTGTGTGTGTGTGCATGCGTGCGTGCGTGTGTGTGTGTGTGTTGGACTCTTATCCAAAACAAATTAAGTTAGGTTTAGATAAGGCTGTAATTCAGAGTGCTAGTGTTAGTTCACAGTGGGTATGGCACAGCTGCTGAGTGTGTATGGGTTAGTAGAGTTTGTGTGTTTAGATAAGCCCATAATTGGATACGTTGTTGGATGTTGGATGTTTGTGTGTGTGTGTGTGTGTGTGTGTGTGTGTGTGTGTGTGTGTGTGTGTGTGTGTGTGTGTGTGTGTGTGTGTGTGTGGGTGGGTGGGTGGGTGGGTGTGTGTGTGTGGGTGGGTGTGTGCGTGCGTGTGCGTGGATGTGTGTGCTGGTAGAGGTGCTCATCTTTGTCTTAATTCTGCAGATGGAGTCAAGCTCTCACCACTGGGAAATCTCAATCCCACAATGCACTGGGAGCAGGGCCAAATGGCTTGAGTAGCAGCGGAGAACCAATCAGCTGACAGAAAAACACACAGAAGAGGCTCTCCGATTATCTCCTTCTGCCACACACTTCACCAGTCAGTACTGGTCATTGTTGTGCTATCGATAAACCGGCCATTTTACTAATCATGTGCAAACAAACACATTCATCAAAGACACAGACACAAAGACACACAAACAGCGTGTACACACAGCGAAAAGAGGTTTGTTGGATCATCACTCCCTTTCGGACAATAACAGAGAATGATCAAAAAAACATGGAACAAGGAGCTAAAGATGACTGAGGAGACCAGCAGTGGAACACAAACTGAATCCTGGTTCACATGAACACACAAAGGAAGCCAAGTATGTCTGACAATATCAACAACCATCCAGAACACAGCCACACACACTGATACATGTATATGCCATCACAGAGGGGAAGAGCCCCGTTCTCTTGTGGAAGGTTCTGGAAGATCAATTCAGTGTGCGAACCAACTGTAGCTATCTCTATGTTACGAACACACATAACGCAGCTATGAACGCTCATGGCTCCGCTATGCCAGTGTGTGTGTGCTCACAGTGCCGTAGGGAGAAGGCTCCTTTCTTCCCATCAAGCCCTTCATCATGTCGAACTCTTGAAAACTGTCAACAGTATCCAATCACAGTTCAGCGGTTGGAGGAGATTGTCAGCACAAAGATAACGCCCAGATATGAGATGGAAAAAAGGCAAAAGGAAGAGAGGGAGGAGTGTAGCACAGAGAGGAGGGGAAAGAGGAGGGGAGGCAAAAAGGAGGGAGGGAGGAGAGGTTTTTGGCTGATACTGGGTTCAGGTTAGTCCACGGTAAGTCTTCTGTCTTAGTCCTGTTTTAGCTCAGTGATAAGTCTGGTTAATACAGTGCTAGTCCCGTTTTAGGCCCACTAGCCCACAGGTGGTGTCCCAGAGACGAAGCTGTAGCAGGGCATCATAGGACGTGGGGGATGTCATCTCCCTGCGCCCGTTGGTCCAGTAGGCCCCGCCTTCCCCCTCCAGAGAGGGAGACAGAGCAGTGTACAGCACCGTGGACGCACCCTCCGCAGGAGTCTGAGGAGACACAACACACACACATGCACGCACGCACGCACACACACACACCATCATAAAACACACATGACATTTATTTTAAAATAAGTACAATAGTTCATCCTGGTGTGTGTGTGTGCCTAGGTTTGTCTGTGCATGTTGGGTATGTGTACCAGAGTGTGTGTGTGTGCGTGTGCGCGCGCGTGTGTGTGTGTGTGTGTGTGTGTGAAGGCTCTCTGTGCCAGCTGAGATCAGCAGGTCTGCTCTGAAAAAGGGGAGGGTATGACTGTGAACATCAGTAGAATGGAGACATTAGTCTACTGTCTATGGGAGCGAGACTCCGACTAAATATAAAAAAACAACTGTGTAGAAACAGCCTTCCGGGCTTCTGATCTAGCTGCTCTCCCTGTGCGGCTCAAATGGTGTGTTTTTGTGTGTTTACACAATACATGTATATATGGGTGCGCCTGGAGCAGCCCAGGGCTGGGTGGGTGGCTGTGGGTGTGTGTGTGTGTGTGTGTGTAAGACTTGAGGAAACAGACTGTCTGGCTGTCATTCACACACCCACCCAGCTGTTACCCATCATGAACATCATGAATATGGAAAGCTTGAATGATGCATCATTCTCATCATGTACAAAGGCCCTGTGCTGTGGTCTGGTGGTCACATGAGCAAGTGACTCTGCTCCAAGCATGGTTGGTGAGGTTCGAGGTGAAAGGGATTTTAATAGGTTTGTGTGTGATATTGCATATTGTGTGTGTTTGTGTGTGTGTGTGTGTGTGTGTGTGTGTGTGTGTGTGTGCGTGTGTGTGTGTGTGTGTGTGTGTATGTGTGTGTGTGTGTGTGTGTGTTAATGGTTTGCCACTGCCAGCCTGTGATTAATGGTGCGTTTGTTGTTGCAGGGCA
Organism: Argentina silus; assembly: GCF_951799395.1. Lineage (NCBI taxonomy): Eukaryota > Metazoa > Chordata > Actinopteri > Argentiniformes > Argentinidae > Argentina > Argentina silus. Next base: position 14,745,677 of record NC_139666.1, on the reverse strand, counting down.
TTCACATCCCAAAGGTCGTGTTCTGATGCAACTGCCTGACATGATTACACTCACATACACATCCATACAAACACAAACACACACACACTTGGCAGTCTCCTTCCATCTCATCCTACAGACATTAACGCTGCCCCCAGGCCAAAGCTTTAAGATATGCAACAAATATTCTAAAATAACCCCACACTGCTCAAAACAGGGCCGTCTTATTTTCAGAATATTTCAAATTTTCAGATGAAATTAATCTTAGTTCTTGAATCTTGAAAGCTACATGTTGGTGGTAGTGTAGAAGAAGTGTACCCTGAAGAGCAGACGTGCTATAACAAGCTGGGCCACACGGAGCGGCAGGCTGAGGTGACGGTAAAGCGCTGTGTCCACCATCCCAGGGTCCACCGCACACGAACTCACTGGGAACCCTCCACTCTTCAGCTCCTGTTGCAGGTGGGAGGAAAATAACAGCAGCGCCAGCTTACTCTGACAGTAGGCAGCATGGGCCGAGTAACACTGCCTGAGGAGAGAGGAGAGAAAGACAGTCTTATGTAAAGCAGCTACATCTCCTTCTCTACGCATGTTTAATTCAGACGTGTGCTGGAGTGGAGGGGTGTGTGTGTGTGTGTGTGTGTGTGTGTGTGTGTGTGTGTGTGTGTGTGTGTGTGTGTGTGTACCTGTTTTGCAGGTCGTCCAATCTGATCTCTCCGGCGTGGTGAGCGGATGAAGAGACTGTGACGACTCGTGAACAGGAACCACATTTCCCAGAATGCTTTAGAGTGTCCAGAAGGAGCAAGGTCAACAAAAAATGACCTAGGTAGTTGACCCCAAAGTGTTGCTCAAACCCGTCCTCCGTACAGCCCTCGGAAACCAACATGACTGCGGCTGCATACACACACACACACACACACACACACACACACACACACACACACACACACACACACATACAAAAAGGGATATTTAGTTTGCAAGGAAAGAAACAATTAAATAATCTTGAACCCAACACAATTCATTCACACAGCGCATCTCAAAGGCAAAGAAAAGACTTACTGCAACACATTATCATATGATGCATAATGCATAGTAGGATACAGAGAACTGGCTTGGATGGTGAGACATGGCTTTGTATTTTCTAAAACACATCAACAACAACAACAACATTGATTGGTCACTCACCATTGTTGACCAGGATGTGGAGCGGAAGGCCCCGCCCCTTGAAGGTCTGGACGAATCGGCGGACAGACTGCAAAGAGGCGAGGTCCAGCCTCTCAAACTCCACTGACAAAAAAACACACACAAAGGCTTGTTTTTAATCAAAAGTGTAACGTCTCGCCTTGTTCCTTAGTTTATGTTTGTCTTCACCACCTGCCCTTGTGTGTTTCCTGCCTGTGTGATTGTCTACCACGCTCCGATTGGCTTCACCTGTTCCTCATCATCCTTCCCTGTGTATTTAGTCTGTGTGTTCCCCTGTCTCTGTGTCAGTTCGTCTTTGTACCGTTGTGTCATAAGTCCCAGCATTTCTTAGTGATAAGTATTCCTGGTTTTTGATCTCCCGAGTGTGTTTCTGACTTTGCCTTTTTGCCTACCCCTTATCGGATTATCCGCCTACCCACTGACTGCCGACCTGTCTACTGAACCTTTTTGAAAGTAAAGACTATTCTATTGGATTTACGTTTTTGTCTCAGAGTCGTCTCCACAGTTTTGTCTCCTCTGCCTGAGTACTCCTGCCATTACAGAAAGTCAGCAGTGAAAATCCTCAAAAACTCTCATCCTATCTCACAGAGCCAGGAAATCAAATCCAATACAGCTATAAGATAGTGTGAGCAGTCGTGACAGTTGTAAAGTGGATTATTCAAATGGGAACAGATATCAGTCTGTTACAGCAGTTCCTGTCTGGTCGCTCCAGCTGTGCCATTCACCTACATAGATACCTGAGACTGACACCGCCCCCAAGAAAGACCCGGAGTCCCTCAGATGACTCTCCTCCCTCGGGGCAGCTGCTGGGAGTATCCTGTCAACAGCATCTAGTTCCATCTATTTCTATCTGCTGTGAGCCCAGTGTTGTGGCTAATTAGGACAGTGATGTCTTATCTCTTTATGCGGGTGTTGCTGTGGCTAATGGGGACAGAGCTATGTAATACTGCTGGAGGGGAAAAGAGGGGAGAGGGAGAAGGGAATGCGCGATAGAGGGGGAGGAGGAAGGAGAAATACAAGAAGAGGAAGAGTGAGATGAGGAAAAAGAAGAGGAGGAGGAGGGAGACAAGGGAGAGGAGGCACAGTATGAGGGAGGGGAGGGAGGGAGGGAGAGAAGGATGTAGTGAAAGGACAGGAGGAGGGGAGGAGGGGATCATCTCATGACCCATCTCTTTCTGACAGGCTGTAGTCAAACACAGCTGCTGGTAACATCAACACACTGGTCTCTGCACCACACGCTACAACAAGCTACACCACAACACTGTGTCTGCCTAGTAGAGTACTCTAATGTGAACCCACATAGACGTCCTTAGATCTGCCTTTTTCATGGACAGACGATCTGAAGAGTGGCTACACACGCGTGCGCACACAGATACACACACACACACCCACGCACACACACACAGACAGACAGACACACGCACGCACACGCTATTATAAAAGGATTATTTCTGCTAGCTGTTTCAGTGCTAGAACATGAAAGCACCTTGAGCATGTATTAATCTCCTACATAGGGCTCTGTGGGTTCTTACACTGAAATATTACTGCTGCTACGCTTCACTAAGACACATAATGAAACATAATACCTCCTGCTCTCCTTTGTGAGGGCTTATATACCGTTATATATAGGCTAATATATGATAAAGCATAGAGCATAAAGCAGCAGTAGCATTGTTATGACCAGGAGCACGGCAGAGCTCTGGCAGGGGGCTGGTAGACTGTGTGTGTGTGTGTGTGTGTGTGTGTGTGTGTGTGTGTGTGTGTGTGTGTGTGTGTGTGTATGTACAAAGAAGTTAGTTTCATCTCTCATTAGTGTGACAGTCTGAGTAATGCAGTGTGTGTAACACTGAGCTTGAAAGCTCACCATCCGCTCCTGATCTGACATGGGGATTCTGTCAGGAGTGGGGTCAGAGACAGGGACAGGAAGGACAGACAGGGGACAGGAGGGACTGATGAGAGTGCTGTCTGCTTTGATAGGGAGTCTGATAGGCAGTCTTATCTCCCCACCACGCCACTCCTCCTCTCCGGGAGTGTGTCTCCCTCACTAGAGATCTGTCACTCCTGTCCTCCATCTCTGTCCCCAGGGCGCTCTCACACACTTCCTGGTAGCACGCCCGCTGGGAGAGAGTGCCATCCATCTGGGCGTGTGCAGATGGCGCAGTGGATCGTCGCATTGCCAGTTTTCCTCAATCGAGATGCCGAGATTCCACATCCTACATTTTAATTGGCTCGAGCAAAACACGGGAAGAGCACGTTGACCTCAAACGACCGCTGCCGAGCGCTCGGCTTTTTCCAGCTGTTATGGTCTACTCAATAATGGTATTGCATTGAGGAAGCTGTTAATGCCCTGGTTTTTAATGACGACAATGATCTTGTGATGAGATTTACGGCAGCACGACAAAGTAACCCCACTCTACCTGCTCCACCAGCAATGACAGCAAGGCTCTGGGCACGGTGCCAGAGTGATAAGTATGTTTTCCACCAACAAGCTTGTCATTCTGCTCATGTACCCTAGACTGCCTCACACTGACCCCCCCCCCCCAATACACACGTCCAACACATCGACTCTTAACACCTTTACTGTTTATCCACGACCTGATCAATCCACCGCTACTGCTTATAAAACACACCATATCAGTGAAGGAGCAGGGCATTTATAGTGCATTTGAAAAACAGCAGCGGTGCACTGACATTGTATCTGATAAGCAGTAGGGGTGCATTTACCCTGCCCGGTCATGACTCATACCCGCAACACCAACAGAGTGCTTCAACAGTGAAAATGTCTTCATCAATGCTGTCATGACCAAACAAGAGTCAACGCAGGATCTACAGTAACAGCGTCATATGTGGAATAATGTGGAGGTAGTACTGTACACTGTGCACGCACACACACACACACACACACACACACACACACACACAAGAAATCCACGCGCACACACAGGTCCTTCACAGATGACCTGAGATCCGATCATTTCATGCTTTTCACTCACACTAACCACTACGTTATTCTCCCGTCAAAAGGCACCAGAATTGCTTGTTTAACATGTGACATGCAACACAGCCCCCCTTCACCCCCCTCGCAACATTTTAGGCAGCACCCCCCCTCACATG
>NC_139666.1:14656381-14736381 GCF_951799395.1 Argentina silus | reverse complement strand
GGCTACGGGCGAGTCTATGTCAAATACATTTTAGTTTTAGCTGGCATCTTAGGCCCACGTTAGAATAGTTGATATCAGAGTAGCGGTTCGCTCGTTATACCGTTTCACATGCCCAGTGGTACTCTGAAACGTGAAGGTTGAACCAACCTGGTAATATGAAGGGTCTGCTGAGCAGCTGACACAACAGGACCTTTAAACCGAACAGGTAGGTCCTGATTATCGGTAGGATATACGCCAGAAACGACATCGCCTGGAGGTGCTCTGTGAGTGAATCCTTGCGCAGTCCGTATGGTGGCCCCGTTCCAACACTGTGAAATACACACTCGTTATTGCCTCCTCACCTCCTTATCTCCTTTCCTCCTCAGGGGGACGTTTGCTTGATATGGCACTGATGACGGAAGTGTGAACTTGGTTTTGATACCAAATCAGAGAAAAGCTAAAGGACCCGTTAGAAATTAATTCAGTAATGCGCTCTTATATGTAATTCAAGAATTAGTATGGTTTGTTTGATGAGAACTCCCTAAAATTGAGGAGATTTCAAAATCAAATTGAAATGACCCTTCAATTAAACGCTGTCACAACAACCAGTTGAACAGTCTCAGATCATCCTCTCAGTGGAGGCTGGTGGAGGTAGAGATCGGAGGACGGGCTCTTGTAATGTATGGCATGGAATGAGGAATGGTATCAAACAGATTTCTACCTCCACCAGCATCCTCTAGTGTGGTGGCACAGGTATCATCATATAATATGATTTGTAAATGATCTGAGATTGTTCAACTGAATGTTAAGACAGCCTTAATTGAAGTGTAATCCTTCCTATTACACCAGGGACCTCATCAAGAGGCTGGAACTCTAGGTGTAATGTTTTCATTATTAGACTGACAGATGCCGGGTCGCAGGATCCAGCTGGGTTACCCTTGCTGCAGTATCATAGCACCATGCCGGATAGGCCTACTGTGTGTGCGTACCTGGTGTATAACAGGCTCTAGCTGTGAGTTGTGTTTCCACCTGAGGAACTGCAGCAGCAGCAGCCAGAAGTCTGATGAATAGAAAATGTATGCTTTTTTATTTGGTGCCATATTGGTCCGTTCAGCTGATTAAGTCTCTCATTACTCACTTATTGGTCCAGAGGAATCACGCAGGGCTGATGTAGAGGAAGTGGTAGACCTATGCTACAGTATGCTATCACAGCCGAGCGCTGTGCACTATAACGTCAACCTGTGTCGTCTCATTCCCAGCCCAACATGTTCTGAACACAGCTTCAGTGTGAAAAGGTTTCCCACCTCTGAACACACAGCGTTCACACCTCAGATCACTGACACGCATGACTGCCACTCGAGCAAACTTGATACTGTACTTACTCCATTCACTCAACCAAAAACATACAACAATCTTCATGCCAAGTTATTGTCCACTGACACACAAGTCAAACAGACTGATTTAAGCTTATTAGTTTATGTTTAAATGTTCACACTGTGACACACAGATGTACTATCTGTCACTTCAGTTTGTGTGCGTTAGTGAGCGTTACACTCAACCATCATGTCTCTCTCTCTCTAAATACACAGCATGTCTACAGCCCCCAACTCTCCTCCAGCAGCTGTTTTGTATGATGAATGTTTACCCTGTCATCTCCAATGTTTTCCACCATCATAAAGATCTCTCAGCACACTGGATAAGACAAACATATGCTGAGTTAATTTGATCCTAGTTGATCCAAGCTTTTCAGAAAAAAACGCTGTACACCCATTACAAACAGCCCAAAACATTGTATGTAATCTATCTAACCCCAAAACCAGGTCATTCCATGGAGCTTCTGCGATCTTCTGAGGTCGTATTGAGAGATTACAGTTGTGTGTGTGTGTGTGTGTGTGTGTGTGTGTGTGTGTGCTTGTGTGTGTGTGCTTGTGTTCACAGGCTGAGAGGTTGAGGGTTGTACGGGTGGTGAGGCGTGGCTCCTATTGTTTGGTGGAAATCGCATCTCACGCATGGCTGTGGGATTATTTATCATGATTGGACAGTGAAAAGACAGTGTTTCTCTCACACACACACACACACAATATAATGTAACGTAGCAGGGCCATAACACACACACACACACACACACACACACACACACACACACACACACACACACACACACACACACACACACACACACACACACGGCCATAGTAAGAGCCTTTCTTTATTTGTTATTCAGTAAGTAAAGAAGATCAGAAACAGATTCTGATCACAGCACTGTAGCGTTACAGTATGTGCTGCGTTATCTGAGAATAAGCACAGTGGACATGACAGGACATGAGGGTGTCTGCTCTTAGTACAGAGACATTGAACCACTCAGATACGGCAGCCTCTCTCTGTGAAGCCTGCTCTGCTTTCCTCACCCACCTGAGTAGAGTAGAGTACAGGTATATCCATTGTTAATAAGAGGAGACAGGAGCACATTGTACTGTAAATGTTTCATATGTTCAAATCCTCTCACGAGGCATCCACTTAAGAAGCAGTTTGCGATGGATTTAAGGCCAGGCTCCTTCAGTGGCCCCTCTCTAATGAGGTGTGTGTGCCTGTGTGTGTGTGTGTGTGTGTGCCTGTGTGTGTGTGTGTGTGTGTGTGTGTGTGTGTGTGTGTATGTGTGTGTGCGTGCATCTCATGCTTCCCTTTCTCATTACTGTTCTCAGTGAGCTGAATGCTTTCCATTAGCAGATGTAAAACACTGAGCAGAGGGAGGGGCACCCCCCATATGCTAATTAGCTCTATCATTAACCACACCCCAGGATACAGTAAACAACATGATGCGTATCTTACATATTTCAGGATGCGTCCGCGAAAAGGAGAAAGTACAATTCTGAACAATTCTGACAGAAAGTATGAAACATTTCAACACCTCAAACCATGATTTATTCTCTTATCTTTTGGCACATTACAGGTATCCCCTGTATCTTCATCTGATACTGTGTCAGAAATGTCAGACATAATAGAACAGAATTTCACAATCATTGACATCCTTTGAGGCTGAGATAGATGGTTCTTTATGGCACTGAGCCCCCTCCGTATGCCCTGACCCGAACCCAGCATGGATAACGTGCGCCCCCACCCCACTGAAGAAAATCAACAGAACCTAGTGATTCCCTATCCCTCTATGTGAAGTGACTCTTGGGATAGAGGGAGTTTCCACCATGTTTACCACATCACACCAGTTCATTCCTTAGAAATGCATGAAAGGAGTAAATGAGTGCACACTTTAGAGGAAAGGGGAGGGAATGAGGGATGGGAGCGCTGACAAGTGCAGCTGATGTGAGTGTAACAGATCTGTAGCTCGGACACAGCAGACACACGTCACCTCAGCTCCATCCCATCAGACTAGACTGATAGAAACAGCCCCAAGCCGCCCTATCAGAGATGGACTTTACATAACGGCTGAGTCACACATGATCTATTTTTTACTGCTTAGAGGTGTGTGTGTTTGTGTGTGTGTGTGTGTGTGTGTGTGTGTGTGTGTGTGTGTGTGCTTGTGTGATGATGATGATGATGATGAGGGAGATGGGATGGATCTGGCTGCTGGTGTTGAGGTGTTAAGCAGTGGATACACACACACACACACACACACACACACACACACACACACACACACACACATCACCTGTATCAGACATACACGGTCCCACTGGGACTTCTACTGCTCCACTTTCTCTGACTGCCATTCTATCCATGTCTCAAAGTGTAACCCCCAAACCCCCCCCCCACACACACACACATGCACACACACACACACACACACACACACACACACACAAATCCAGGACACAGAGACAGCCACAGAGAGTTACAGCATGAGGTACTGATCTCACATTAGGTCTTGATGGAATAATAATCTGATAGCTGACAAAACTGAATCTAGCACTCCTCACTCTCTCCTCTATCTGGGTAACAGATGTGCAGAGGTCACTGGTGGGGGCTCAAGACTATATGCAGGTGTGGAGGGGGGGTCTGACAGCAGGTGTATTTGATGTTTGACAGAGGTGTATCTTAGATGGGGGAGTGTGTGTGGGGGGAGGCTGACAGGGGAGTAAATTGGTCTGCAGGTGTGGGGGACATCTCCTATCACTTTTCAGACACCTTCTCTCTCCTTCTCTCTCTCTCTCTGTGCGTGTGTGCGTGTGTGCGTGTGTGTGTGTGTGTGTGTGTGTGGGTGTGTGTGTGTGTCACATACTGTAACATGTCCAGTATGTCACACAGTGCTCCTTGCACAGATTCACCTCATAAGCCATCTGCGCACTCACCGTACTCCTGTATATGTTAATGTAAAATGTGTCATGGTCATCATCAGCTCATGATGGACAAACATGTGTGTGTGTGTGTGTGTGTGTGTGTGTGTGTGTGTGTGTGTGTGTGTGTGTGTCACATATTGTAACATGTCCAGTATGTCACACAGTGCTCTCTGTACAAGCTCAACACACACCAACCTCACACACGAGAACAAGCTTTACATTATCTATTGTTTTTACAGGCTTTGTTTCAATGTACATGGAGATTGCAGTTTCAGCCTATTATATACTTTGCCTAGTATATACAGCCTACTATATACATATACTATGTTTATGACACCAAATACACTTCTACTTTTAGGTAGAGATGGTGGAAAATAATATGAAAGTATTTATCAAATTCTGGCAATGACAATATGATAGTCATCTGGAATTGTCCAATGGGACCCATGAAATGTTTGTTTCTTAATAATAAGCGCCCACATACGAAAACTAGGCCCACTGCCCGGACTGAGCTATGTGGTTTATGTTTCGGAAAAGCTTCAATTCAAAGTCAATATTCTAGTGAATTGAATGTTGAAATGTAGGCTGTAGGTTCACAGCACTGTGTTCTTCATATGTCCTTCAAATGTCCTTAGAATTTGGGCAATTTGCTCTGTTTCATTTGGGGTGTAGATGGATGACACTACCTTTGATCTTCGAAGTAATATTCTGCGGGTTAAATGGGAGCCTTAAAACCGTGCGGGTGCGGAATAAACCCCTGATTTGAACAGTAGGCTATGGTTAGAGTAGGTCAACGGAACTGCCAGTCTAACACAATACATTGATACCCTTCGCGTGTGCATACTATAGCCTACATGCAGTGTAGCCTATTCCCGAGTGGTACAGAGAAAAACTAGTCATTAGAGGATGCAATCTATGTTCATAGACTACGAGAGAGCGCAATATGGCATTGTAAAGACGCATGCTTGCTATGCGTAAAACTAGCATTATAGCGGAATGTTATGATTTGGTGACAGACTAGCAGCGACACGTTGCATGTCACAAGAAAAGGTAAAGTAAGCAATAGGATCATATAGCGGGGACAACCCTGCTATTCTTCCTTTTGTTCAATTTACGTGCCAATGCAGGGCATCCTTTGAGACGACCTGAACTGAACATGACCTAACACTGCAGCTCTGTACAGAGAGCGCGCATTTCTCAAATACACACACACACACACACACACACACACACACACACACACACACACACACACACACACACACACACACACACAGTGAGGTTAACTGATGAGATGGTATTGACACAGCATGTCTACAGCTCAAATCCGACATCAGCCCCACTGTCCCTGCGCAATGTAATTGGAGGCTATGTCCTCGCGCTCTAATAAGCCGGTAAGGACAATTAGTAGCCTAGATAATGTTCCGTTTCTCATGCGATTTCCCAGTATTGATGACATTGTGTAACCTTTAGGCTCCACCGTCCACAGCGACACTGCCTTCTACTGGTTGATCTGACCTGTTGAGGCATTTTGGCATGATTTAATAACTGATTGGAAGCCCACCGGCAACCGGGTTACACGCGGGACATCATTCTGTCATCCCGGTTGGCAGAACCCCTTTGACAAATGCATGCGCGTGACAGAGTGAATAATAATCACGTCTTATTATTAGTTTAAAACAAACAAACAACACACACACACACACACACACACACACACACACACACACACACACACACACACACACACACACAGAGTGACAGTGATCGCAGAGGCTGACTTACAGGGTGACCCTGGCTCCTTTCTGGGTTTCCGCTCGGCTCTTGGCTGATCCGTTATTCCGTTATTGTAGATCAGATCCCGTGATCACAGTCCACGTCTCTACAGATGTACCACAGGATCACATAGAGGATGAGGAGGATAGCGAAGATAAACAGCGCTACTAGAATGGCCTTAGTCACAGGAGAGATGAACGACTGCATGTCAAAGAAGAGACAGCAGTGAGTGGCTCCGCGTTAACGGCGTCTGTCTCAATAATACACCAGACTTTTGTTATCCTCTCTGCTTCTTATAAGCGTCAACTGTTGAGGACGGACGTGTGGGCTCGTCTCTCTCACGAAAAAAAAAATCACTCACACAAACAACCAAACAGACACACGCGCGCGCAAACAGCGTTGTATCGAGATGTGGGGATCCCCTCCAACCTCAATTTCTGAAAGCAGAAATCAGTCTCTCTTGCTGGCGATGTATTACTCTCTATTTCTATAATGTTCTACAGAGAGACAGATCCTCCATGCACACGCAAGATACATAGGAAAAAAGAAATCCAATAGAACCCAGTGGAACCCAAACGGAGAATTTCTAAGTTGCGCGCGCTGTTGCTGCTGCGCTCCGTGGCTCGCGAGGGAAACAGGTTGATTAGCATTCCTCTCGATGGAGCTCGTGGTCAACTCGGTTACAGGCGCCCGAGGGCGAACGGCGGCACGCGCATGGTTTGTCTCAATTTCTGTGTAACTATAAAGACATACGAGCATATCATCTAGCCTTTTTACAACAGGATCATGTAAATGTAAGCAATGAGGTACATTTATAGGAATAATGTGGTCTGATCTGGATATTAGCCTATCATAGGCTACTGCAATTTGAATATTATTGGAAGTTAGGCTACTCCCATGGTCCACATGGTCGGTGGTCAGAATAGATATAGCAAAAATGATCTGGTCTTCGGCGTACAAATGAAATGGCCTGTAGTCAAACACTGTATGATCCACATGGAGCCCATCCCTAGTGACTATATGCTTTGATGTCTGTGTCACGAGCACAATTAATCTGGGACACTATATGATCGTCTTATTATAAGCGCGTTCTGCTCACAGAGCACCCACACAGTATTACCTGTTCTGCAGTAACACTTTATTTCACCAGGTGGCGACAACCACCCACTTTTGGCAAAGAAGACAGCACATTCCGCAGTCAGCCCGAATGCAATGTTGTTTCTATCGGTCGGCGCAGCCAAAAGATAGGCCTACTCTTTCGAAGATAACCATGATGACAACAAAACGGCTTTAGTGAAAAACGCAAAACTAAAGAGGTAAACTGCATAGTTGGTTGAGAACAGTTATTGTTCTGCATCACTTTGTGTTCGAGCATAGACGTATCAGTCAGTACATCTGCATGTTGTTAGCTAGCTAGCTAGGTACTTGTGCTACTCGCTAGCTAACCAGCAGATTCTTGTTGTTGTGTGACACTGATTAGGCCTCCGTAGCTGACATCTCTACCCAGAGCTAGCTAGTAGTTTGCTAGCTTTCTGGCTATTATTAGCCAACGTTATGCATTGCAAATACATTTTTCTGGCTAGTATCTATCAAGCTGCATGCAAGCTACAAGTTGACAGCTAGCTAGCTAACTTGCGACTATAGCCTGCAGCTGAATTAGCTACATGCAAGCTACAAGTTGACAGCTAGCTAAGCTACCACCACTAGTTGCAGACAAACAGCTCACAACTGCACTGTGTTTCTTTGCTTGGCAGCTTGGCAGTAAGTTCAGTTACTACAATAAGTCTACATAGCTATCCAAGCAGCTAGCAATCTTATGGCAATATGTAATTGCAAGCCATGCCAGTAATCGACTGTGATACTGAGACTCTAGTCCTGTGTTATGTAGGCTGACGTCGCGAACTGTGGCCTAGCTAACGTTGCAGCTAGCTAGTCAAACATATTTGAGAAGGTAGTCAAGATAAACCTTTGTCTAGATTAACCTGAGTGTTGGCGACGACAGTCCTTTCTTTTACTGCAAGCTAGTTTAGTTGGTCTGATTGAGCTGACACATAATATAAATTACACTGATACATGGAGCTGTGGCTCAGAAGCTGACACATTTTTTTTTTTTTTTAAATAGCACGATATAGTAATGACCAATTCTGAACAAAACTGTTTTGTCAGTCTTTGACTGTTGGTTCCTCTTGCTCTTACAGACACACGGGCCCTCTGATAAAGATGAACATTGATGAGAAAATTGAAGGGATGCTGCTGAAGTGCAGTGGAGGAGTGGATGGGAGGGTAGGGGGTGGGGGTTTAGTGGTGATGACCCTCGGAGAGCGGGCATTAGCCCACCACCCCCTATTGGCAGAGGAGGATGGTGATGATGATGATGATGATGAAGATGAAGACGAAGACCTTACAGGGGGTTCACTGGTCTCACACGACCTCATCCCTCCTGACGATCTGATGGTACATGAGGAGACAGTGAAGAATGATGCAGAAGTGGGCCCTCAGCGACTCTCCCACAAACTGCCATGCACGCTCCACATGCCTGTGAGTCCATATCGTCTGTCTACTTTTGCGGCATGTGTAGCGCCAGATCAGTCTTGTAATTCATAAAATGAATTCCCTCATCTAATGTTTTGCAGGTGAGCATCAAGCAAGAGATTAAGCTTTCCAATCCACTTATGCATGCAAAAAAAGAGAGAAAGCAAGTCCGGGACCTCACAGAGTGTCACAAGAAGAAGAAAAGAAAGCAGCGCTCTCCTGCCAAGGTGCAGATTAATACATTTATTACAGGTTTATAAATTCAGCATTTTAACAATCAACTAAAGCTTATATTTAACTGTATTATGATAGTTCAGAATTAATCAATTGTATGTTTCCCATTCCCCCCCCCCCCCCCCCCCCCCATCAGATTCTGACTATCAACGATGATGGGTCACTAGGTCTCCAGAGTCCAAAATGTCATGTGTGTGATCACTGCAACGCAGCCTTTCGAACCAACTACCATCTACAAAGACATGTCTTCATTCACACTGGTTTGATCTCTCTTTCATGTCTCTTGGCTGAAATGAAATGCCCTCAATAACTATTTGTTGTCTGTTATATTGACTGCCTCCTAACCTTTGGGTGAAATGATTTGCCTTTCCTTTCTCTGGCTTTGTTTCAGGTGAGAAGCCATTTCAGTGCAGCCAGTGTGATATGCGCTTCATTCAGAAATATCTTCTTCAGAGACATGAGAAGATTCACACTGGTAAGAGAATACCCCACGCAGCTATGATTGAACTATGGCAGCACAACAACAACGTCAAATACAGGGTGTTAATTAAGATTCACAGGAAGATGAGTGGAAAAGAACCACTATAATTGCCCATATGCCATAATGTCCCATATGAAAATTAAGAAATATTGATATCTTCCCCCTTGTACTTCAAACAGCTCTCATATGAATGTTAACTGGCAAATTCAGTGATCCTGTGCATTGTATTATGAAATATTGTTCTCTATTTCCTTCTTTTCTTTTCTCCTTTTCTTTTCCAGGTGAGAAACCTTTTCGCTGTGATGAGTGTGGAATGAGGTTCATTCAGAAATACCATATGGAGAGACACAAAAGGACCCACAGCGGAGAAAAGCCCTATCAATGTGACTGCTGCCATCAGGTGGGATTTGTTTTGGGTGAAAAATTAAGTTACATTAAAGGGACCAAAAGGATGTTTTTTGTTATTATGGTTTGGGATGGTCTTCATAACCCATGTATTTAAAGTGTGTTATCATCACTTGGTTCTGGGGTTAGTAAAAGGTGGCTTCCTCTAATCCTCTAAATGTAGCACTAAATGTATTACCCTGTGCGCTAGATTTATTTTAATACACGCAGGATTAGAGCAAGCCACATTTTGGTTCCCCCAACACCAAAGTGATAATCACACACTCTTAGTAAATGGGTCAGAACTGTTTCTGATTTATTCAAAGAAGATCAATAAACTAATAGTTACCTATCTTTTAACTAAATTCTAAAATTTGTGATTTTATAAATTATTATAAAATCAGAACATTGTCACTTTTATACGTTTTCCAAACATGCCTTCTGCTTTGTTCCCACAGTACTTCTCCAGAACTGATCGGGTTTTGAAGCACAGACGCATGTGCCACGAGAGTAAGGACAGGAAAGCCCACAAAGCTGCAGGGAAAGATGGACTCTTACGCAACACAGAATCTCTGGGCTTCTCTTTTCCTGCCAAAGAGTGCACACTGCCGAAGAAAAAACGCCATAAGTCCTCAAACAAGTCTCAAGGCTCAATTGCCACCACCCAAATTGAAGAAGATGCAGTCACTGTTGTCGGCAGTGAGGAGAAGGTAGAGCAAAGACCAAGTAAAGTAGAATGTCTACCTCTCTTTGCCGTTTCTTCCAAGGTCAAAGACGAGTATGTGGTAGCGGATTATTCTGTGGAACTTCCTGACTCGTCAAGCAGCCGCCGCATTGGTGGTGAGATACCTTCTGAAGAAATCTATCCCCCTAAGCTGGTCCTGAAGAAAGTCCCAAAGAGGAGTCTTAAGCAATCCACTGAACCACCTCAGAGTCTGTCCCCTTTGGCCTCTTTTGAAGAGAACAAAGTCACTAGATACACATTTGAGATAGTAGACAAACAAGGCATTCTAGATGTGGAGAGCAACTCTGACTTGGAGCCTGTCGACTCCCTCCAAGGAGGACAGACCAAACCAGCAACAAGCAGCACAAATTATGATGACGCCATGCAGTTTCTTAAGAAGAAGAGGTATCTGCAGGCTGCTCTAGCAAATAATAGCCGGGATTATGCCCTGAATGTAAGCAGCATTGCATCGCAGCCTTCTGTTACACAAGCCGCAGTGGCTAGCGTCATTGATGAAACTGTCCCTGCTACTATTTTGGAGCCCCAGCCCCTCAACATTGAGATCAAGTCAAACCATGATAAGAATGTGCTCCCAGATGAGGTTCTTCAGACTCTACTTGACCACTACTCAAACAAAGCCAATGGTCAGCCAGATATCTCCTTCAGTGTTGCAGACACAGAGGTGACCTCCAGCATATCCATCAACTCCTCTGATGTGTCTGAGAGCAGCCCAGTAGAGAGCCTGGGGGCCAGTGCCCAGGCCCCACCAGCAGAGAAGGCTAGCCTTCTTCAGGAGTATTCAAAGTTCCTCCAGCAAGCACTGGAGAGGACCAGTCAGAACGATACTTACCTGAGCAATCAGAGTCTTACTCTTGTAACGGAGAGCCCCAGCCTCTCCGGCCAGCCATTGTTTTCCACAGAAAAACAGTTCCCTTCCCCTAGCAGGTTTAGGTCGGGGATGAACTCTCCCCTAAGGTCCACTTTGGAGAAACCCCACTTTGGACTTCTTGTGGGGGATTCCCAGGACTCATTTTCATTTTCAGGCGATGAAACCACCCCTTCTGCGGTGTCTCCAACTGAAGACTTTCTAGAGCAAGTTACATCCTCAAAAAAGGCTGACGCTCAAGGGATGCTTCAGACTTTTCAAATCAGCACCTTTGATCAGAACTTCAGATCTCACTTCCAGACATCACGATCTGGAATCTCCTCCCAATTTACAATTGCCAATGGACAAGTCAGTCTCAGAGGTCATGGCACAGACTTTTCAGAATTCCCCCTGACTGAGACACGATCTCAACTGAACTCCTCCCCAGATGTTACACCCAGTCAAACGTTCGGGTGAGGGGGAAAATAATGAACATTTTATTTCTGCAATCATTTGAAAGGCACTTTATATCCACGTCCTCTGTTCTGCCAAAATAGGTCACTCCACAAAGGTGACTGTTGCTCAAGGCATTGTGATTGAACAATAGAAAAATAACCTTTTTTGTTCTATTACTTTCAAAATGTGTGAATCATAGAAATGGAAAAAGATATGTTAAGCACTTTTCCAAAAAGAAAATATGAAAAGAAATGGAAAGTGGCTGAAAAAGCACTCAAGGGGCAAAGCAGAATGTAAATTATGAATGGTGGTCAACCAAAGTATAAAGCAAAGGGTTTGGTGGAATATTCACTCTGATCATTTTTATATTAATTTCATTATATATCTGTATTTTAATTTTCTGCTCAAAGTTAATCATGTGTTCTCATCTTTTTCTTGCACAATCAAGCAAATATTTGTCTTGTATTTTACCAAGATTTGACCCTCATAAACATGCTATCTGCTTATCTTGTATAGTAACTGCTTTTAGGAATTTTTATCTCATCGTTGGCTGTTTTTCTCTCAGAAAAATTCAACTAATTAAAAAAATAAATAATAATTATTGGAAATTAATTTACGCTTAATCAAGTGAGACATTTGTCCCACTGCTTGTTAAACACCCTCGTCATGTTAACTTTCCTATTGAATCTGACTCTATTGTAAGAGTGGGTTTCCCCTTTGGTAAATTTAGCAGATTGTATGGTTGATGGTATGGAATCTAGTACTGTATATCATCAATCAACAGCATTTGCTTGAAATGTATTGTTTTCAATACCCAGGACAAATCCACAAACAAATATGAGTTTAAATATTATTGTTATGCTTTAAGTAATGTTTTCACAATGGACTGTAAGTGAGGAGAAACTTTCCCCAATGATTTAATGATTGTAAGCGAATTTCAGATTTAACATCTTAATATGGTTATATTGTGAAATGTGAAGAAAAAAATACATTTTGCACGTCAAAGTATTAGTTTTCATCAGTGCCTTTTCAAAGATCTCCTGCCATTACTGTATGTTCTTATGTTTTCATTCTTTTTTTGGTGACGGTCAATGAAAATAACTAGTCCAATTCGCACTTTCTGAACTATGGTATAAGCTATCAGTTACTCAACTCATTTTGTAAGAGTAGAATCTTTTACACTTTTCTCAGCACTTCATGTAGTCTGAGTAGCTCTTTCTCATATTTTAGCCCAGGCATTAAACTGATCACTTCATTTTTCTCCCCAATATCTTGTTTTGTCACATATGTTCTGATTAACTGTTAGCACTCACATTGTGTATTGGACAATGCTTTCCCATGTTAATACAATCGTTATTCTTGCCCCAAAAAAGTGCTTATCCTCAGAATTAGTCTTGCGAAATCACATGTTTGTTTCCTGCTAAAGATTTGACTATATCACACAAACACACATCACATTTGGTTAGTTCTCCATTGTTGGGCAGTGCTTATTCTCCTCCTTTTCAAGGTAAATGGATTGAGATTTATTTATTTTTATCTGAATTTGAATCTTTTTTTTTTTTTCATGGTTTGGTTTATTGCGTTAGTTCTAACAGAACGCTACTGTATGTATTGCTTGTGAAGCATAACTCAATAGCAGCCACATTAGAACAGGAAATGAAATTCAAAGTGTATATTTCTGTTTTTGTATTGCCTTTAATTTTGCTATGTAATAGCATCAGATTATCTTATGTCAAAATAATGTTTTTATATTGACTGCAAGTTCCTCCACTTTCATTTCTTCTGACAATCAGGGACAGAATCAAACAACTACTCTCCTCTGTGAACATTCCCTCTAGAATGTATAGGACGTTCTCTGCTGTAAATAAGTTGTATATTTTTACTTTTGTGTATTTTCAGCTTTGAAAAAAATGGTATTCATGAGTGGGGATTTGTGAAAGATGTTTTATGGACACATTGTCATCAGAACACTTTTTAATGCATTTTCATGTTCCGGTAAATGCACCCATCTTCCTTGCTGTGCCACCATGACTTTCTTCAAACAGCCCCAGGGTAGGGTTTTGACCACAGTAAATGGATCCCTCCACCCTTACAAGAAAGAGTAGTTACTGTATTATAGAGTGGACTATAATTTTCACAGTCTTACCTCTCACAAATTAACAGTTCATTAATGGTCATGGCATATCATTATGTGGGATGTAGCTGAAATGTCGGTATATTTAGTAAATGAGATGTGGTATTATCAGTTTGTTGTTGTTGTTTGCACTTCCTTACTGTGGGCACAGTTACCCAGATGGTTATCTGATAATATTGCATGGTTTAAGTGTCCATCCAGCAAGAACTCCTCCAGTAAAAGCACTTTCAAAAGCACAGTGTAGTTGCATGCATATTTCTGACTATCTTCAATGAGAGATTGAAACCACTTCTATAGTATCAGTCCCTGTCCAGTTGAAATATACTCCACTTTGAGATGGGAAACATAGTTCAAACGGAACTGAAGGTTCTGCCCAAACTGGACTTGGAAAAGCAACAAATTTAACACCATCACCACCTACAGACCTACCATTTTTTTTTGTATGTAACCTCTATCCATAAACTGGCCGTAAGTGTCCTTGTATAAGCTGGAGATGATGAAACTTGTTTGATCAGTGTGGCAAAAATGTCTAAATGTAACTTTTTGATAAAAACGTGGTTCTATTTTTGGAGACATGTAATGTTGCTTGTAAAAAGGCTCTTCTGTATGTCATGCAGTCATTATTCGATTCTTAGGCACTGATGGACAACATTTTCCTCCTTGAGACAGAGTTATTTTTGACTCTTAGATTTTCACATTTTTTTATCATTGAACTAAAGAAGGAGATACTAAACCAATTGTTAGTCAAGTAATTAATTAACAAATTATTCCACTTTGTAGAGGTGATTGATCAAAGGCAAGATTAAGGTTGATTTGCATGGTCTCTAAGTTGTTTGTTCGAGTGAACTGGTCGTTTTATTAATATATATTGCTTTAACTGTAGATGATTAATTTCTATAAAGTACTATTAGGTTTATGCAATATATTATGATTTGTAAAAAATCTGATTCAATTGTTGGTTTTTGATCGTTGTGTGTTATTATGTCCTTCCAAATAAAAATCATTCTAGGCTACAGTATTACTTTCTTTTTGTACATGGAGGCCTAATTGAAGACCACTAGAATGATCCAAACATCCTAATCAGAACGTCTGTAATCTCAGTTCTAATATAAGGCAATATATGAGATTTGATTACTTTTCTCCAGAAGATTATTCTATAAAACAGACAAATAATATTGCTAAATAATACGATTGCTGCCAAGTGCCCAATTCAAGGTTGGCCAAAACTAACAAGACCTTTTGTCAACACCTTTAGTGGCGTTGGTCAAAACAAACATTTACTTACTGACGTTTGTGGAACACGTAGCATTATAATAATGTGTAACAAGCACCCAACCCACTTGACATATCACAGGTTGGATACTTGTACATCACAGAATAACAGTAATTGAGCTGGCATTTTGAATATATACTTTTCAGAGAGCTGTTTTTGCTGACAGTATTTTGGACGTCAGATGAGATCGCACTTTTTCTGAGCAGGTAAAGCAATAATTATTGTCTGCTTAAATTTGATTTCATTTGGTAAGGCCAATACATTGTGTAGGAGGAGGACTGATTACAGATCTGCGCTGATTGACTGCTGCTTTTACATTTACAGCAAGCTTAGGGGTTTATTGATTGGAAAGGTTCAAAATACTTAGCGAGAACTACGCAATTGTCTGTTATGCCAGGTGAATATAACTGTTTGTTGTGGACTAAGTTAATATTATTTCGATACTGAGGAGTGAGTCAGTAATTTGTTACAATGTAAAATGATTCCACAATTTGCTAAGTTGAATTCGACTGTCCTTTACCCCACCTATGTATTGGCACGTGGTGCAGAGTAATCGACCCACGCATTGTTACACCTGTCGCATCCGGGTGTCCGTGTTCAGATGACACACCTCTGTTTGATTCTAGGCAGGGTAATTAACTTTCCCTCTTCAAATATTTTGAATGTATTTCCAAAGAACATCTCAACAGATTCATATTATACACATTTAGTCTGTAACCTTTAGGTGTGCACTGCATAGGCTCTCTGTTAATATTTTCCACCAATATTCTCCTGGGAAGGTTAATGAATACACAAAGTAGGAGTAACATTTACATTGGTGACATTGTTCAAGGTGAATTACAATTTAAAACTCAACACAACATTGCGACTCGTCTACCCTCTTACCTAGCACCCATGCACTCTAAGGAACTGGAGCAAGGACAAGTTTTATCAAACCAGTTGGCATGGAGGCCCTGCCTTTTGGCTGGACTGTTCATAGGTCTGACTTTGAGGACGGATCTGAACTTCTCAAGTCTAGGGCCGGTGCCAGCAAAGTCCCACACGTCCAGGATCTATTCCACGAGAACGCACAGGTAATTTTGTGTATTTGTTACAACTGTTTCCTGTTGCAGTGAACTTCTAAAAGCCTCTGCATTCTGTCATTCCTGCATTCTTGCTTCACAGCAAGTAAAAAGAAAACAAAAAAAAGATAATATCTGTTTATGGACCCACTGGGCAGGGGTCCCAACACCACACTCAGCCATGGTGGAGGGTAAAGCTGTTCGTCTGGGAGCCAGTCCTCTTTGGCACATGGGACGGGGTCTTCACCACCTGCATGATCAACATATTTGGCGTAGTCTTATTCCTGCGTACTGGCTGGCTTGTGGTGAGTGAGTGAGTAAATTGTATACAATAAGAGAATGACACTAGGGCACATCTGAGCTACTAAAGAACCCACAAGGACCTCTTCCATATCCAATTTTATGAGATTTTGTTTTTTTCTTTTGGTAATGTCAGGGGAACACAGGTGTGTTGTTAGGTATGCTCCTGGTATCTGTCGTGGTGCTTGTGGCCCTGGTAACAGTGATGTCCGGGATTGGAGTATGCGAGCGCTGTGTTGTCGGCAATGGTGGAGTCTACTCGATGATATCCACTGTCCTGGGAGGCAGGGTCGGAGGGACTGTGGGTCTTCTGTATGTTTTCGGCCAGGTGAGTGTGTGTGCGTGTGCATGTATGCGTGCGTGTGCGCGTGCGTGAGTGCTTCTATGGGGCTATCACATTGTTTGCATTTTGACAGTGTGTGGCAGGAGCCATGTACATCACAGGGTTTTCAGAGTCCATCGTCCAGCTTCTGACCCTGCAGAGTGAGTGGGCCGTCAGGGGGATGTCTGTGGCTGTTCTGCTGGGCCTGCTGGGCATCAACCTGGCTGGGGTCAAGTGGATCGTCCGACTGCAGCTGCTGCTGCTGGCTGTGCTGGCTGTCTCCACACTGGACTTTGTTATTGGGACATTCTCCCACCTCAACCCAGGTATGTGTGACATGTATTCTAATAATTATAAAATGGGCCGTTCTGTTTATTGAACCTATAGAATGGCCCATAGAGTGAAGTCTCAGAACAGAAGTTGCATAGTGGTGGTTTGGATCTCATAAGCAGTCCTTTACTTATTAGATTCAATGACCTGTTCTATCCAGTAGATGTCACTGTGGCATTATATATCCTGTGGTTCCTTATTTACTGCATACAGTACATACTTCTATAACCAGTACACTCTGTATACTCTAACTAATAGGCAGTGCATTTTTCTAGCATAATTATCTCCTTTTAAATGCTCTCACATTTGATTATCATTATGTCATTAATGCACTCTGAAGTTCCACATCCAATCAATGCAGTGTATTTTGCCATAGCAAGAATAATCACATTCTTGTTATGCATTCATCAACACAGATGTATGTTGTCAAACCATAACTATTATTTCAATGCTATTTTTATTTTATGCCATGAAAACAGGTAGATGTTTCAAGGTGTGTGTGTGTGTGTGTGGCTTGTAGACAAAGATACTGCATCATCTCGGCAGGTTTGATGCTAAGTCTCGTTCACTGTTTACCCAGTAGTTTTTCTGTGACAAGGAAAAGTTTTTTTTTGCTTGTTTGACAAAGCCAGAATGTATTATTTTGCCTTCAGGAAGTCGATTCCTGCTCTTCCTGTTCTCACTGATTATCAACTTCCTGTCCAGGGGGAAAGCAAAGTGTTCCCGAAGAGTTTTCTCCAACAAACCACAAGGAACGCTAGCAAATTGTGGGGGTTGGTTCATGAAGCCGAAACCTTCCCCCTGCTTTGCCCATGTGTCTCCAAACCTCTCATCCCTAACAATCTCCTCCTTCCTAGAACTGGCATAGGCCCACATGTTGTGGGCTAGGGAGAACCAGGCAATGGATTGCCCAGGTTTTTCCAATTAAGAGTTGCTGTGTTGGGGTGACCTCATGGTTGGCAGAAAGCCATCGGGTCCCTAGCCTAGGCTGGGCAGGCGCCGTATGGCCTGGTTACCTGCCAGTGGCAGCAGGAAAAAGGAGCTGCTGTGCAGATGTGTTTATAGTTTGATAACACTTTTAATCAGTCAAGGCCAACTGGGGAGCAAAGGGTTGTCTCCATGGAAGACTTCAGAAGCAGCACAGTGTATAACCAAAGGCATAACTTTTCAGTGAAATATGAATATATTTGAAACATCTACTAAATTTCTCTTTAACATTCCTGCGAAGTTATCCTTCCACTTTGATCTAAATTCTGTGTGGAAATGTCATTATGAGTTTAGTGGGAATACGCCTAACTGTTTAAACTAGAGCCCATTTTAGATTTGTGGGGTGATAGTTCTTCCTTCCCAACTGTTTAATGATGTATTCTGACAAGTCCTTCCTGCGGTAGTGTGGTCTCACGTGGTATAGAATAGTCTGAGACTGAGATTTCAAGGAAAGTAATATGAAACTAATGTAAGGAATATTCTCTATTCTCCTGTCTAAGAGTTTTTGCGTTAGACAATGATGCATGAGTAAGCTTGACTTCTAGAATTGTAATGTTTATCTCATGAAGGAATACTATTTGCACATACAGTACAATGACACCACTGCTGTTGCTCCGTGTGTAGAACACAATCTGACCACCTCTCATCCGCTGTGAGACTTCCAATCTTCATGTAAATCCTTTTCCAGATTGAATAGGAAACTGTAATATGCTTCATGGTTTGGGGTTTAGGGTGTTAGCACATTTTTGGACAATGACAAAGAAAAAAAAGGCCGGAACTAGATCTGAGCACTGCTCTTGAGACCACCACATCATCCCTTCCTGTGATAATATGAATCTCTCCCAATCATCAGATCAGCTCCTCCCATGAAATATGGCTTGTGGTGACTGCTGAAAAAGTGGGGACATCAGGGGTCATTCACAACACTAATTCTGTCTCTGTACACACCTCTCTATCTGAAGTGTGAATGTCACTCACTATAAACAGATTAGATGGTCTGTTAACATACTTGTCTGTATTGAATTCAGGCAGGTTTATTTACCTTGTGACCAGTTTGCATGAATGCTCTGAGTGGGAAGAGCTGTGACTTGTACTGGGCTGCTCACCATTATGTTATATTAAGGGTGGGGAACCTGCTGTTCATGGACATTCTACCACCACAGAAATGAAGCAGACGTAGAGTAACATTAGGCCTATTATTGTTTGGATAGAGGGTGGTCTCACCGGGTCAGTCACTGTAGAAGAATGCTAATGCTTCTCACTGGACGCTTGTCTTTAACTCCACTTTGATTCTCACAGGAGACAGTGATTGCTATACAGCAATTCAGCTTTTTTTTTTTTTTTTTTTTTTTTTAAATGTTTACCTTGTTATACTGTAGATGCCTTTCTCAGAAAAAGCAGGGCCAGTGCATCAGCCAACTTTGTTTAGTATGAAAATGAGAACATGGGGTGCCTCTCTCTCTCTGTTTCATTCTTCTGGACTTGGAACCGGCTGAGCTTCTGAAAAGGGTGGCGACTTCCTTTCGGATAAACATGTCATTAATCAGAGAGAACACATTCTTTCCCATCGCAAGATAACCAAGGGGGAAATGGTTCATGTTCTAACATAGGCGGGCCCTTCAGATTTTACCCTCAGGATTAAACCTTGGCCCCACCAGCACAGACCTCTCTTGCTGCATATTCACTATACACGTACTGTATCTCAACCTCCTATTAATGGTAACTTTTCATTATATTTTGCCATGTTGAGTGACTGTTACTTGAAATATTCAACATTATGCTCCAAAGTAAGTTTCACAACTCAAACACCACTTGGTGTGAATAAATCAGTCTTGTCCTGACTGTCCAGCACGATGGTGACATCTCCTCGTGCTTTCAGTACTAATGTTCTTCTGGCGCCTGTTTGAAGCTTGTTGTGTTTGCCTGTGAGCACGCCCTAGGCCCTGTCCAGACCTCGCTCTGTCAGATCCATAGTACAGCACTATTGAACTTGGCAAGTTTTCCCGAGAACCAAACCCCGGCCTCTTGATTGCACGCATCTAGGCGGATGCTGTTGTACTCCCCCTGAACAGTTACATAAGGGTCTGTGGTTGTCAGGAGCAGACACCTTTGGCCTGATCCCTGGAGAGTTCTGGAGTCCAGCCTGACAAAAATAGTTACTATGGAACCTATTAGGGAGCGAGGTAGGATTTAAAATGCTCTAATGTTTCAAAGACCTCAGTATATTGCTGCGTACCATTTCTCCACCCTATCACTGAACTATGCACGTGCACCTTCCCACATGATGTTAAAAACATATGAGTTGAGCATGGGTTTGATTTATACCAATCCAGTGTGGAGAAATCAGTATTACTCAGTAGTGAATATGACAATTAAAGCAGAATTTCTCTGTTCACCTTATTCCTTTGGGATATATATATATATATATATATATATATATATATATATATATATATATATATATATATATATATATATATATTATTATTATTTTTATTTTTTTTCAGAGCATGGCTTTGTTGGGTATTCTAAGGAGCTTCTGAGCAAGAACCTGCTGCCAGACTACACAGCTGGAGAAGGCTTCTTCACTGTGTTTGGGGTTTTCTTCCCCGCTGCAACAGGTGAATTTGCCAACTCTCCTCCTTTGACCCCACTTATTGTCACCAAAGTAAGGTGAAGACATTAGAGGCCTGACACAGATTAAACCTAGTCCTGGACTAAATTGTCCTTGAGAATCTCCATTGAAGATGCTTTTTAGTCTAGGATTAGGCTTAATCTGTGTCTAGGAATCCAGCCCTAGATCCAATCAAATGTGTTGGTGCAGTCCATCTTTTCTAGATTCTCCAATGGAAATCTTCATCATAATAATAATACTCTTCATGTCCTTATAGAAAGCAATACGAGGCCACTGTACAGGGAGGGTTTGGAATAGAAACTCATCTGTGATTGATTGACTATGACAACCAATACTCCTGTCCTGGTGTGTAGGTGTGATGGCAGGCTTCAACATGAGCTCTGATCTCCAGAGGCCTGAGCACAACATCCCTGTGGGAACCCTGGCTGCAGTCTGTACCTCGTAGGTGTCCTAGTTACTTCTGACTTCATCTCTGCTTCCCATCCACTCCCAATATGCCGTCCACCATTTTGGATGTTGTGTTTCATAACTTCCTATTAATAGTGAGAGAGATGTGTGATCACGGATCATAAAAGCTGTGGTGTATTGTTGGAATCCACAGGTGGTTCCTGTATCTAGTCTTTGTCTTCCTGCTAGGAGCTATCTGTACCAGAGAAGCACTACGGTACGACTTCTTAATAGCGGAAAAGGTAAACCCACTCCATCTATTCAATTTCAAAGGCTTCACAAGGGGCTCCCCTCACACTGTCAAGTTCCTTTTGAAAAGGTTACTTATTTTCTTTTCAGTTGATGTCATGTACGGTCACACATTCTGGTCTTGTACGAAGTGTTGGAATAATATGCTTTAATGTATGTGTGTATTGATGTTTTGACTGTATGTCCCCTCACATTCTAAAGATGTGATAGTCAAATGGATATCTGTTCATCAGTATTATAGTGTTAACAGCTTGTGCTATCTTAGTGGTCCTAACTATTGATGGGTCCCTTAACTGACCCTAATTCACTGAACGCCATTTGTACAACTGGGGTGAATGAGAGGAATGAGAGGAATGAGAGAACCCAGTCCAGCTGAGGTCAGACCCCTACACCCTCCCTGCCTGCTCACAGCTGTCCTTACACCCAGTAAGGAGGGGGAGCGTACTGTGCAGGGTTGATCTACTGGACAGGGGGTGCAGTTCAGCTGTCTGTGGAGCCACAGGAGTGGGTGGGTGGGTTGCTTGGAGGGGAGTTGGCTCTCCATGATGCTGTTGTGTCCATGAGATATCTACAACAGATGGGCAGAGATACTGTAGACCTTAGAGCAAATATTCAGTACATATATGCCTAAGTTATTTACAAGAATCCTTATGTATTACAACTTATATGAAATTCTTTTTGCAGAAAGACATTCTTAGGCACTTTTTTTTAACCTGTTTTCATAAGGGTTGGTTGAGCGGAACTGAGCTGGGTGTAGTCGTCTCTACTGTTTCCCTCTGTTTGTTTTTTTCCCAGGTCTCCTTGGTGGGTTTCCTGTTTCTGCTGGGGCTCTACATCTCCTCCCTGGCCTCCTGTATGGGCGGCCTGTACGGAGCACCCAGGATCCTCCAGTGCATCGCCCAGGAGAGGGTCATTCCTGCCCTAGGCTTCCTGGGACAAGGGGTGGGTGGATGATCCACTGAGTGAAAACATGAGGGAGTGTCATCACTCTCACTTTAAGACAACAGTCCACTGCACACCACAGGCCTCTCTGATACACATGTACTTGAATAGTTATTTGTTTTCTAATGCATGTTTTCGAACTACGATGCTGCACCTATGTGTCTTTGGTACAGTACACCATTGCTGGAACATGAACAAGGGGGTACCATATCGTTTGTCTGATGGTTTAACTGAAAATTATTTTCTACTTTACAAATTATCTCATGTGACTATAACACAATCTGTCTGTCTGGGGTCAGGGTGTGGTGGGTGGGTTCAATGGGAAATGCTGAGAGGAGGGCCTAATTATAGCTCTGCAACGTAAAGTCCAAAGAAGTGAGGGAACTGAGTGCAATAGTTGTGCCTTACAAAACACTGCATACTCACTTCGTCCTGACCCCTCAACCCCCCTTCCTCAGACCCCACGCCCCACAGTACTGTCTGACCTCTCAGCAGGCTGGAATGAGGCCCTAGACATCTAGCCCCAAATCAAAGCCTCAGAACAAACGCAGGAAGGGAGGCAGGCAGTGCCGACCTAGGTTGGCCTGGAGCCACGCCAGCCCAGAGCGTACCAGCATTTCAGCCGTGGCTGCAGTCAGAGCAGCCTCAGCCTAGGCTAAAGACACTTAACAGTAAACAGTAAAATAACAGTTTATACACAAAATATTTTTGTAAGAGGAGCTCATCAGTAAAAAATGTCAGAGTGAATGACCAATGTCATCTTGCATTGTTTGTATTGTGGTATTACTGTGTTGTATATACTACAGTATGATACTGTACAGTAAGTTTGAGGAATTAGGTTTTCCTTTTTGCAAATAAATGACTTATGACTAGTTTTATGACTAGCTTTATATGTGCTGTATGTTTTTATACAATTCTGCTGCAGTCATCTCTCCACTCTCTCTTTCTTAAACAGAAAGGGCCTAATAAGACTCCAGTAGCAGCTATCTGCCTGACGAGCCTGCTCACGATGGCCTTCATCTTCATCGGCCAGGTGAATATCCTGGCCCCCATCGTTACCATCAACTTCATGCTGACCTACAGCTTCATTGACTATTCTTACTTCAGCGTGGCCATGACATACAACCTCCAGGTGAGGAAGAGTAGGGTTGGCTCGACCAAGAGGACTGGCCTGTACTCCTCTGGACAGAACTATAAGGCCCTGATGGCGGTCACGCACCAAGGCTATGGGACAGAGGGGGACATGGAGAAACCAGGAACCCTGCTGGAGTTCACCAGGGATATGGACCAGATCTTCCCCCTGCCCAGTGTTGGACAAGAAGAGGCTGAAAAGGCCTCTGTGCCAGGACTGAGATGCAATGTCAGGAAGTCAAAGGCCCCTGCCAAGCAAACGTTGATGGACAGCTTTGGGTTAGATCTGAACAGCAATACCTTCGCTAATGATAGAGGGGAGGAGATGGATCCAACTCCCCCAGGAGAGGCCGTGCACCCCCAGGAGAGACCTGGAGAGCAAAGCCTTGACCCTAGTGAAGTAAGACAGGACAAGCCCCTCTCCAGACGAAGCTCCATACAGCTAGATCACCCACCTGGGTCACAGAGTCAGAGCACTGGTGAGCTGCTTTACATGGGATACTGAGGGACATTAGTGACTTTCACAATAGAGCTGTTCTAAAGCTTAGCCTATCTCCCGTTACTATGCTTTGATTTGAAGCTTTATATATTTCTGGGTTATATTCTATTCCTTTCAAAAATCAAACAGGTGCTCGGTGTAAACCAGAACATCAGGGGTCAGGAATCAAACCAATGCCTGATTCATTCTATGCCGTGTTCTGCAACCACTGGATCGCTTTGATTGGTGTAAGTTACTTAGTTAAACATATCACATTTCTGTCCTACTGTGCCGTATCTCCTTCAAGGAGTGACTTGAATAAGGAGTGACTTGAGTGCATGAATAAATGTTTTTGATTTTTGACCTCTGCAGGCGTTATGCTCCATCGTGATAATGTTTGTCATTCAGTGGGTCTACGCCTTGGCAAATATAATGTTTGCTCTGGTCCTCTACCTCTACATTGGGAAAGCAAGCCCCGGTCTTCCCATAGGTGACTATCCAAGTCAAAACTTTCAGTCATTCTTCCACCCTAAGTATATACATAGCTTATACAGTCAATTTACTTCAAAGCATTTAGGTCATTTCATGTTTTCTCCTGATTTGTTGTGTTATGACATGATGGTCCCAGGCTGTAATGGCACTGCTGAGGCCTTCAGTAATGCACAGCTTTGCCACACAGCTGTTTCACAGGATTTTTTGAATAGCTGAGTAAAGGATTCTGCAACCGTGTGTGATATACAATCCCCATACAATGGCATACTTTGCTCCCCTGATTCAAGACTTAGTCAGAGGCATAGCTCCAAAATGCAAGCCACTTGTGTCATAGGTGCTGTGGTTGGTGAAATGTAAAAAATGTTTAACCGGTCACACACCGATACTGTATATCAGAGTATTTATTTACTCTGGAGTGGCAGAGTTATCTAAAGGAACACATTTTAATTACAATATTAATTAAAGATAATGTATTTTTACTTTTAGCTGTGGTTTACACCATAAGTACAGATTTTATCAGGTTTTCTCTGCTTGTTGTGTTGAGAGGTGAATCTTAGCATTTCAGCAGAACATTAGATCAGCTTGACTTGGTGCATGTGTCTTTAGAATTCTTTCAATGTATGGTTGTGTTTCTTCGTGTTTTTATACAGGAGCTGCAGCTCGCTTCAGCTTTTTCAAATGGCTCAAGTCAACATTAAGTAACATTGGCAGGTGTGTTAATTCATCATGAATTGAGCTCTAGAGGTTCCATGATATTCAGGACCGAACGCATAGATGATTGCCATGATTGTTATGTATTAGCACAGTGTTATCTTCAAA
The DNA here is from genome assembly GCF_951799395.1 of Argentina silus. Taxonomy (NCBI): domain Eukaryota; kingdom Metazoa; phylum Chordata; class Actinopteri; order Argentiniformes; family Argentinidae; genus Argentina; species Argentina silus. The sequence goes on along the minus strand of NC_139666.1, from coordinate 14,711,058 downwards.
TGAAGATTTCTTCATGAGAGGTTTGGCTATCTCTGCCAATTCAGGAAATACCCACAGAATCAGCTCTGCCAAGCAACAAGAGAGAGCCTCCCAACACTGTAACTTTCCATGCACAAGGTCAATTGTTTTTGATATGCTGAACCCTCTGTGGGACTGCTATCACTAGCCTCAGGGTAGGGAATTATGCTTGTAGAAGTGTCATGTAGCATTTATGTTGAATTGATTATGATTATGATCATTTTAAAACTGATGATGTATTTGTGACTTTCAGGGGAGAGTTTGCTCCTCGGGACCAGATGGTTGTGACACCCTCTCTGTCCGGAGTCGGCATGGAAACTAGGCAGCTGACAGAGGAAAATGCGGACTTTGCCTCTCGTCACCGTTACCACCAGTCGTCCTTTATTGATGCTGACAGAATGGCACATCTACAACTCAACTGACTGACACCTCATATTGCAAGCCGTATCATTCAATGATTATAGCGGTCAGGCTGAAATGCATTCTTCTCAATGGCATTTATGGGCCCCTATTTATTGTTTCCATTATTGTGGATTGTGATGTTTTTTATTTAAAAAGCATACATTTAGGCATACAATAAACGTGAATTCTTCCATTCCGTGTTTGACCTCTTATTAAAAATGATAAGATAATAAGGATACCTACTGTAGGCTCTTGGGCCTTTATTTAGCGGAGGTGGGGTTGGGTGAAAGTTGTTTTATCTAAGAAGATAACTGAATCCAAGTTGATACATTGTAAAAACTTTTCATATGATTAACATGTATCTTGCCACGAACAAATCATGCAACTGTAACAGATGTTTGATGTTTCTAGACTACTTGTGAAACAAACTGCGCTGCGAATCACTGCTGGGTGGAACACTATCGCTGATGTGTGTGGGAGGAGTCAGGCGCCTCGGATGTGATAACAGGCTTCTGTTTCAACCTCACTTTACGGACTCAAAACTTATTACCCGCCATCGCCCTCAATGGATGTTTGGGGTCTCCGAAGGGATTTAAAATGAGAAACTACTAGGGGGAACTGACTTCCGATGGTGGCCTACGGCAACTTACCGTTAGATATTTGCAATAAACTCGCCGCCGTTTTCGGGTCATTTTGATCATGGAAACGTGTTCGTTGATTCACGTATTCCGTTTCTCTCTGGTGGTGGTCCTGGTTGTGAGACCCCTAAGTGCATGGACGTACACCCCAAGCAACGACATGGATAGGACAGTGGTAACGGGAGGCTTCTTTTCTTTCAGCACTACCAACTCTGAAGAAATAACTGCCTTGCCTAAAAACATTTTTACTCCGGGAACAACTTCTGACTTAAGGGAGTTATCAACTGGAACAGATCGCTTGCACAGACGTTCTGATGAGACACAGTCGTCAACTGAAAGAAAATTAGGTAAGGTAATGGGGTCACTCATGACACACACTGTCCCATCCGATAATGGGATCAGTAGGTGAGGTGATCGATATCCTGCAGCCTAGGTGGATGAAATTCTTCACGAGTATTGAAGTAGAATTTCTTTACAGAACAGAATAAAACAAATATATGTAAATGCACCATTGCGAAATTTGCTGACACTGATATATTTCTGTTTGAATGAATTATAACTAAATTGACGAGAGCTCTTCCATTGAGGTGTCTAAAATTATCGGGCCTACTTGGAATTCCAAATCTCACCTTGCTGCCCACGTCACACTGAGATTGAAAAAAGAAACATCTTTCAATGCCTGGTTTAATTAATTTATGTATGCTAGATATTCATGCATTGCACTGGTTTTACACAACCATGTTACATAATTCAAAAATAATAAATCATTAATTCCCATGCATTTATTTCTTTTTAATAGATTCAACTTAGTGAATAGGCCTTAATCACTTGAGCCAACATTTAAATGCACATTCCAACTTAAGTGTAGATAGAGCACTAATCAACTTTCTAATGTCTTGAGGTATATAGTATAGAGTAAATGTAGTGTAAGCGTTGACACTCAATTACCATGAATAATTTAAAAATAAGAGTTAACCTATACTTATCACGACATCTACCAATCACTACATTGATGGGTAGGCTAACCCTTGCTATAAGATTGCCCCTAAAACTATGTAGTACGGTTCCTATTACTATTAACATAAATATTAACATGTTCGCATCACTAGTACTGTTCATTACTCCACTTCTAGCAAAAATGCTCAACTTCATAACCTCCATTACTTTGCAGTTACAGAGTAAATACTAAACTACTATGTAGCCTAAGGGAATGTTATTGAAATGTTGTTACTTCAGTAATTAGAGTGTTACCACATGGGTAGCCAGAGGCAGTTTAATGTGAAGTGTCAGTGACAGAAGTGGGGTAATCCTGCATTCTCTCTCTTAGGCCTTTGTTGGAAGTGCGCTTAGGAGGTGTGAGGGCCACTTTTCAAGAGAGAAGGGGAATAGTGTAGCAACCTCTCTGAATGAAAGCAAATTATGGCTTCTGCCAAGAGGTCTTCACAGTTATGGTACATGAGACAGACCACAGGGTTGTTGCTGGGTTAAGCCCAACTTTGGCTGTTCCCCCTAAAATTTTATATTCCTCAGTGTCAGTTAGCCCGTGATGAGCATGAATGGAACGTTCCCTCCATTGGGACCAAATAGAGGGTGCAGCCAGAGTGTGCTTCATTTTATGTAATGGAGATATACAGTATTTTTCATTGTAAATATCTCTCTCACATAGGCTACACTACATGGACTCTAATTATTTAATTAACACTATCCATTCAAGAAATAGCATAGGACATGATATGTGAGCCACAGAAGTGGTGGCACTGGTTTAGAAGAAAAATAAACAGTCTTTCGTGTGGCCAGTGCCAATACACGTTCCAGTCTGCATTTGATTAGAGCGCGCAGGCCAGTGGATTTGGTCCAGAGTTTAGAGGCGAATGGCCTAATTCTCTACGCCCCTGTGGACTGACTGTTCCGTTGCTGAACTCTTCCCTCCATTCGCTTTTGACTGTTGTTGCTATGTGTTACATGCAGGATGTTGTCCAGTGGCTCTTCCTCTCTAGTATTGTTTCAAAGCCCCCAGCAGCAGTGCTTGAGTTGGGGCTGATGGAGCCAGGCCAGCCTGCTTCCCTCCCTACAGGCTGTCAGTGGCCATACAGACAGGAACGCCACACCCAGGGACTTAGTTTAGATACTTTGTTCTTCCACCATAAAACAATTGTTATCTCTCAGCCTAGAGAAGACTATCATTTTAGTAGTCAGAAAAGTTAGACTACATATTAAAAAGTTAGTTTAGTTAGTCAATCATAATTAAGGGTCAGAATTGACATTAACAATAATGATGATAATGGTAGTAATGACTGATCATTTGAACACTCTAAATACAACATTATGCACAATCAACAGAAGGTGATGGGCTGTGTATCAAGTTGCTTGATAGATTTTAAATTAACTGTCAGTTGTTTTCTCTATTGCGATACTCACTGGTTTTTGTAGGGAAAATCCCATCATGTTCCACAAAAACAATGAGCCAGGGCCAATTCTGCCTCAATGTCACATTTGTTGCCTGTATATGAACCTAATGTCTGCAATGACAGTATTTTAACATGGGCTTCTGCTGGTCAGCTTTAGGAAGGAAATGGCATATTCCCAATGGACGCAATCACCTCCATATTTAGGGCCTAAGCTTTTGTTAGGGTAGACAGGCTTAGCTGCCAGTTGTTCTCCACCCAAAATCATTACATCCGCAGCAATTTCTGACAACATCTTCCCTCTAAAGTTTTGAAGCCAGACAGGACCTCTTGGGTGCTCTCTGGTGGCATGACATGCACATTGCAGAAATGTAAGTCATTGTCTCAGGGTTTCTCCTATGAGAAGTCCCCCCCCCCCAGATTAGCATTTCTATTGGCACAGTGTTTTCTGTGGTTATTGAACCTATACCTGTGCTATGGTAATGTAATTTAATTTTGTTATGTGTTTGTTTATCTGTATTTGTTTCACAGCTACCAAGGAGAGCACACACATCTCCACAGATCTAAACAACTGGACATCAAAAGGAACCACTGGCTGGTCCACTGAGCAGATGAGCTCTACTATAGTTGTGGCCAGCGAGGCCGCTAGTGAGGCCACCAGCGAGGCCATACACAAGGCCACCACCGAGATCACCAGAGAGGCCACCAGAGAGGCCACCAGCGAGGCCACCAGCGAGGCCGCCACCAACAAGGCCACCAACAAGGCCACCACCAAGATCACCAGCAAGGCCACCAGCGAGGCCGCCAGCAAGGCCACCACCAAGATCACCAGCAAGGCCACCAGTGAGGCCGCCACCGAGGCCGCCACTGAGGCCGCCACCGAGGCCACCAGTGAGGCCACCAGCAAGGCCACCACCAAGATCACCAGCAAGGCCACCAGCAAGGCCACCACCAAGATCACCAGCAAGGCCACCAGCAAGGCCACCAGCGAGGCCACCACCGAGCCCACCACCGAAACGCCCACTGAGGCCACCAGCAAGGCCACCACCGAGGCGACCACACAGTGGGAAGAGCCTACACCAGACCACCTTCCAGATGTCTACCCTGGGCTCTCAGCGGAGCAGAGACCTGTAACTGAAGGCAGACTGGCTCAGGACAGCTCTGCCAGCAGTCCCAGTGTCCACAAGGGGGAGGGAGAGTCCACAGACATGGGCACTGTGGCTCTCCCTGTCCACACTGACAGCACCTACATCTCTTCCACCATCAGCCGAGCTGGAGAAAGGACTTTGCTGTCGCTGTCTGTGACTTCTAACAGCACCTCCATGTACATGGAGGACTCCAACTCCTCCCAGGCCTCCACATGGGGTCTACAGACAGGAAGCACAGGGGCTGGAGACTACACCGATGGGTTTTCCTCCACGGGGCTAGATAGCATGGACACTACATCTGACTCTCACCTCCCCACCAATTCCTCTTTACAGGGTAAACACCCAGAAAAAGAGTGGCCTGCTCTTTCCAGAGGCACACACCCTCTGACAGAACCCCCCAACGTGACCCAGTCTGACCTCACCTCGGCATCTGAGGATGGAACCCCCAACTCCACGCCCCCTCTTAGCGTTGTTGATAACAGCAGATGGGAGAAAGATACCACAGACCCCAGCCACGCCTCTGAAGGCAGGACAACCCAATCAGAGGACGGGGTGTCTGTTTCCTCCGTCCCCCCTATCCTATCATCAGAGAACGGCCCCACCAACACCTCTCAGCAGGGTGGAGACCTTTTCACCAACACTGGGACCTCCACTGAGTCTTCCGCAGGCCCTATCAGCACCCAGGGCCAGGAGGAAACAGAGGGAGTCCCATCCCAAACTGTGGAGGACAGCACCAGCCTCGTTCTAACCACTGCACCCCCTACCATTAGAGACATTGTCACTGCAGTGGACGACTCCCTGTCCAGATTCCTCTCAGGCCAGCCACCGTTCATCCCCAAGACAGAGAGGCCAGCGGTGGCTACGGAGGTCCTGTCCACCCCACCAGTGACTGTCACTGAGAGGTCACAGGTCACAGAGGATGAGACCTACAGAGCCACCACCAAGACCAGCACCACTCCCACCCTCCCTCTGGCCACCACGCAGATGGTTCAGCCCAGCACCAGGGTAAAGGCCCACCACACCACCCAGCCCCCCACACCACCCGCCACCACAGAAACCACCCTGGGGCTCCAGACCTCCGCCTCCACTCCTCAGCGCCTCTCTCCCTCTCAGACGACAGCCACCCAGACCCAGAGACCCTCAACAGGTATTATCTCCACCGACGTCACCACGCTGCACCTGGAGACCAGCACCGCCACACCGGGCAACACCACGACACACAGAGGCCACACCACCACCACCACCACCACCACCACCACCACCACCACTACCACCACCACCACCACCACCACCACCACCACCACCGCCGCCGCCACCTCCTACAGCAAGAGCACCCCCACCAGGAACACTGTGGCAGCACACACCACAGGGAAGCAAACAGATAAGGGAACCACGGAGATTCAAGTCACTACACCTCAAATGGACATCAGTTCTACATCTGCACCAGGTTGGTCAACAGGCTACTTTTTGTTTAGGATCTATTCCAGAGGATGTTTTACATTGTACACTGTACACTGTGATTTTTGGGGGGTTTCTCATGTTTTACCTGAGAAACTTGATGTTTAAGTGTGGGTTTCCTCAAGAGCTAGATGAGGTTTGTCTTGAGTAATGTTTATTAGCTGGGTTTGCATCATGTTTTATCTTGTAAAGGGGAAACTATGAACCTAATCAAAACCACTAATTGTGTGGATATAATGGAGTACAGTAGCTCTTCAGTCAGTCTAAAACCTTCTCTAACCTTCAGGGAGTGCATGTGAGTCAAACCCCTGTGTGAATGGAGGGGTGTGTGAGACTCAAGGAGGGAGTGGATTCACCTGCCACTGTCTGCAAGCATGGACAGGACCTACCTGCAATGATGGTGAGACCTGCTTTCTATCTACTCTGCTCCAGTTGGGTTGGAAATGGGAAACCATGTACTGTATATTCAGCTGCTTCTCTTCTATGCTGAGTTGACATGTCCTGTGTGTGTGTGTGTGTGTGTGTGTGTGTGTGTGTGTGTGTGTGTGTGTGTGTGTGTGTTGGGCCAGATGTGGATGAGTGTCAGAGCAACCCCTGCCCTTCGGAGTCCAGATGTGTCAACACCAGGGGCTCCTTCAGCTGTGAGTGTCCGCTGGGCTTTGACCTGGAGGATGGACGCACCTGCACGCGAGGTGAGGATGCTGCCACTGGTTAAAGGGATGGTTCACTATTTGACACTAGAAGGCTGCTGGACGTAGCTAAATAACAATGGTACACACTTACCGATAATAATGTTATGGATCGATCGACAACATGAGAGAGATACATCTAAAAATAAGTGTGGCGATTGTTTATTAGACTCATCTTTGACCATCTGTTTGCTAAAAACAAATGATGCCACTGTTTGTGAGTTTAACTTCAGTATTTGTTTATTTGTTTTCCTCCACAGCAAAGACCTTCTTGGGGACTTTCAGGGTTAACAACCTGCATCATAGCCCCCTCTCTAGGAGTGCCACCTTGCATGAGATCCAGAGAGAGATCATCCAGTTGGTCAGTACAGTCCATCACTACCATATGTAGTGTTGGAATGTGCATATTCAACCTCCTGATTTCTGTAACAGCTAAGACATCATATCCAGTGTATTATGAATATGAAACTCAGTGTTTTATTGTTTTTTTCCCCCAAGCTCAACGCTTCACTGTCAATCCTACGTGGCTACCGCCGCTCTACCCTTAGTAAAAGGTACGTCTTTGTTTACCCTAAACAACTGGTCTTGTTCACAATGTCTCTAGAATCACAACTGAATGTGTACCACCAGGCCTTCTTTTGAACACGTCTCTCCTCCTCTCACATTTTCAGGGAGGACAATGGGGTGCGTATCTCTGCTGTGAACATGTTCTCCATCTCCACTGATGTGACCAGTTCAGAGGTGTACCATAGCATCCTGATGTCCATGAGGAACTGCAGCTCCACCTCCTCTCACTGCAGAGTGGTCCTACTCCACCAGCTCTCCTATCACGGTACAGTACAGCACTCTCCTCCTTATCCTTATGACCATGTCCCCACCACCTTCACCCTAACCCTAGCCTTAAACTCACCCTGACCCTGCCCCCACCACCTTCACCCTAACCCTAGCCTTAAACTCACCCTGACCCTGCCCCCACCACCTTCACCCTAACCCTAGCCTTAAACTCACCCTGACCCTGCCCCCACCACCTTCACCCTAACCCTAGCCTTAAACTCACCCTGACCCTGCCCCCACCACCTTCACCCTAACCCTAGCCTTAAATTCACCCTGACCCTGCCCCCACCACCTTCACCCTAACCCTAGCCTTAAACTCACCCTGACCCTGCCCCCACCACCTTCACCCTAACCCTAGCCTTAAACTCACCCTGACCCTGCCCCCACCACCTTCACCCTAACCCTAGCCTTAAACTCACCCTGACCCTGACCCTGCCCCCACCACCTTCACCCTAACCCTAGCCTTAAAATAACCCTGACCCTGCCCCCACCACCTTCACCCTGACCCTAGCCTTAAAATAACCCTGATTGTGATCCTAATGGCCAACACAGAGTGACCTCGCCTTTCTCTACTCTCACAGTGGAGAGTCTGTGTCTGGCCCAGAAGACCCAGTGTGATACAGAGAGCTCTCATTGCACTGACTCCAGTGGGACAGCCTACTGCCAGTGCCGCTCTGGCTACTTCAAACACAGCACTGAAGAACTGTACTGCAGAGGTAAGGCTTGGGAGGGAGTGGTGGGGTGATTACCATGTTCTGAAGCTTTCACATGTATGTGTCATTCAAACTAGCTGTTAATAGAAAAGCCATATGCATATGGTATTGCTATGTGTAATCTGAGATGTTCAGTTATTATTATTTCATTATGTATTCATTTAGTTTAGCAGCAAAACAACGTAAAAAATACAGATGAAACAGGAAAATGTTTGTGTTTTAGTGATTACTCACTGATCTTCCTCATTTTGCAGCATGTGGAGATGGCCTTAAACTGGAAAATGGCACTTGTGTTAAGTAAGCATTGAGAATTGAAACAATTATCTTTCACTGACCACGGTGTTATGTGTTTTGATATTGATTCTGATTGTATGTTTCTGTTGTTTAGCTGCACATTTGGATTTGGAGGGTTCAATTGCGGAAACTGTAAGTTGAAGATTTAATATTATTATGCATAATTGTGCATATGAAAATCACATTTTAATCAGTTACCTGACTGACACCGCAAGCAAACTAAAAATGTTCTTATCTAAGCTGTTGTCCTTAATGAATCGTTGTTATACTTTGGTTAGGATATTGACATGATGGTGATTCTTTGTTTTGTTTGTAGTTTACAAGCTGATTGCCGTAGTGGTATCCCCTGCAGGGGGCGCTCTGCTCCTTATCCTCATTATTGCTCTGATTGTCACCTGCTGCAAGTAAGTGTAGCCAATTACACTATAAAATGTTTTGGTAACCCTTTATTTTACAGCCCAGTATTAAGCAGGTACTCATTTAGAAAGTACTGGGTTATAACATTATTAGCTGATAATTGCATATTAATTACATGCTGTTTCTTTGACATTCACTGACTCAAACAACATTTTGTGCCATTTAGCACCAACTAGTGCTAAAGGTGCTGGATTTTTTGGTGTAAGTACCCTTGTTACGACATAGTTACCAAATAGTTTATTTTAGAATACTGTGTAAATGCCAGCTGAAACAAGGCTTTAAAATAAAGGGTTACCAATGTATTTACTTTGTAATAACACAGCAATAACACCTAACACCTAATTCATAACTTTCTGCCTATGTATATACTTCTGCTGCCATATTGGGTGAGCTAATATTCTCCCTTTCGTTTGTCTTTGTATCTTCTCACAGGAAAGACAAGAACGACATCAATAAGATCATTTTCAAAAGCGGAGATTTTCAAATGTCTCCGTATGCAGAGTTCCCAAAGAGTAACAGGGTGTCCATGGAGTGGGGCAGGGAGACCATTGAGATGCAGGAGAATGGCAGCACCAAGAACCTGCTCCAGATGACTGATATTTACTACTCAGTAAGTACAGAGATGTTAGCCCATCAAGTACAGGCCCATGACACTGCAAACACAGAAACTCTGCTCAGAACGATATCAACGAAACTTTCTAGTTGAATCTAATGAAAGCAATTTCAGTTTTTGAACTTTCTATTGAATTACTTGTCATATGACACTTGGTCATCAAAGGACAGTGATAGATTAACAACCATAGAGCCTATTTAATGAAACGGCTGCTATTTGTGTTATTGTTGGACTTGTCAGTTGCCACCACCACAGTGGGTTTAGAGATGATTGAGTGTCTCTCTCAGCATCCCCTGACCATGTCATTCTCCTCCTTTGCAGCCTGCGTTGCGTAACTCTGACCTCGAGAGGAACGGCCTCTACCCATTCTCTGGTCTTCCTGGTTCACGGCACTCCTGCATCTACCCAGCACAGTGGAACCCGTCCTTCATCAGCGACGACTCACGGCGGAGGGATTACTTCTGACCACAAGCGGCCCCACCCTCCCTCGCCTATGGCTAACCACTCTCATAAGCCCAGGGGAATGGGGGTGTGGGGAGGGTGGGGAGGGTTGCTGAAACGGCTCTGCGTGATGGTGCTGTGGCTGCCGTCCATTTGCATTGCTGTGCTGCTGGAGTGACTGGACTGTGGACTGATTAGGAATGCAAATTTCTGTGACAGGTTTTCACCATAAACATTTCACACTGTGATTTTTATCAGAGTGTTTTGATCATATGATTTGATCATATTTCAAAAGCAATTATCCATAAATTATGAAGTAACGTGTGTGTGTGTGTGTGTGTGTGTGTGTGTGTGTGTGTGTGTGTGTGTGTGTGTGTGTGTGTGTGTGTGTGTGTGTGTGTGTGTGTGTCTATGTGTGTGTGAGAGAGATATTGTAAGTTCCTGCCTGTATGTCTGATCTGTGGACAATCGTTTGCCACTGCTGTGATTTGTAAATAGATAAAACATATCTTATCTCATATTTACTGAAAATACATATATTGCAGATAAAGATATGGTAAAATTGATGTCAAACCAAATTAGAACTGTATCATATGAACTCAAGTGGTTTCATATGATACAGTGAATCAATTATGTCTTATGCAGTCAGGCAGAACAGTTAAGTTAATTTATTGGATATGTCAAAGGTTAGGAATGCAGGAAGACATTTTGTCACATGATGTTATATTGTCAGATAGACTCATACCCCTAAACTCTGTGGGGAAGTGTGTGTGTGTGTGTGTGTGTGTGTGTGTGTGTGTGTGTGTGTGTGTGTGTGTGTGTGTGTGTGTGTGTGGGTGGGTGTGGGTGGGTGGGTGGGTGGATGGATGGGTGGATGGGTGTGAGGGTGGGTGCATGGGTGTGTGTGTTGAATGAATTCAAAACAATATCCGTGCCAAGTATCAGATCACATTGAGTGTGTATGTGTAAAGATGTACTATATGTGTAATTACTATGCTACTGTATTTTTAGATGGGGTATCATGTTATGTCATTATTTTCTTCCTTCTAATATGAATGGTCTCTTAATTCTGGCGTTTTAGTCAGACATGTATATTTAAATAAAAGAAAGTCTTGCACTGCTGTATGTCTCTCAACTCTTATGGCTCTCTTGGAAATCCATCTAGTTAAAAAAACATAAGACACTCAGTCTTAAGACACTCGCGTCTTTGAAAATACCAGGATAGCAATAGTTCAAGGGTCTTTCAGAAGTGTTATAGTCCAAAACTAACCCTCGTAGTATCAAGAGAAAATTGAATCCCACACTGCTACTAGTGATGGCACAGGAAGCTTATGCAGCACTCTATGGTGATATTCCTTCATTTTGGTTGCTGTTACAGCACAGTCGTTTGCATGTGTACAATGTAAATAGGTTATGCTACATTAAAGTTGGTTTTCCTGACACCTGAAATCTCCTGGCTTTGAGCATCCAGAAGCTGCAGAGACACTGAATACATTCACCTTTTGGCCTCAGAAATGGAGTATTTTGAAATTGAAATGAGTGACTTTGCATTTGCCATAGTCAACAATGGGCCTCTTGTTATTCTCAACATATTTGCAAATGTATTTTTTGCCTTCTGCCTGATCTGTCCATCGCGTGGTAGAGAGAGACTCAAGCATCCTGTGAAGATACTACTGGGGTCATTGGTTTGCTGTACCACCTTTTTCCTGCTCTCTCTTATTACAGTGTATTGTGTGTGGACGTTGGATCTAAATTTAGAGTTAAAAGTTGTATTCTATCTGGTTGTGGCTTACACTTTGTCAAATAGCATGTCTTCTTATGTTTGGCTGAATTTGTACTACTATACCCAGATTGTACCTGCTCAGCAAGCTCTCCTCCTGAGGAATATCAAAGTCTTCATATACTACGGCCTGTTTATTGACAGGATGTTCTGTTCGTTTGAATTTGCTATCCAACTTTCATTCATGCTGTACAGTAACAGTGAACCAGACGCTAATGGGACAACTTCTTGGAATGAAAACGATCATCTGTTTGTCACATCTGAATCATGTTTCTATATGAAAATTGTCTATAATTTTTTTTCTGTCTGTGTGATGATGTGGTCAAGCTGTGCCACATTGTGCTACCTACACAGACACAGAAGGAGCATGAGAGAGAGTGGCAGCCCCTTCTCCTCCCCCCATCTCAAGAGTCAGATGAGGGTCACTATCACCGGTCTCCTGCAGGGAGTCCTCTTCTTCCTTTGTTCACTATGGATCTTCATCGATTTGTTCACCCGCTTCTACACCAGTGTACAGTTTAACATTTGGATCATTTACACAGTCGTGTCTCTCTACCTGTCCGGCACCACTGTAACCCTGGCGATTGGTCAGTCTCTCTTCCGACAGAGGGCAGCTGATGTTTGGAAGTCATTGAGGCTGTGTGGTAGTCCCACTCAATCAGAGATTCTGGGTTCTGAGATGAACTGTGTGGACAACACTGTCGTCAGCCTAGAAAATAGGTTTGTTAATAGCCAAAATTAGACACATCATGCCATGATGTGGAATGTTATGACATGGTTTTACAGAAACAGATTAAGTCTATTACAAAACTACATTTGAATCAGTAATGATAATGTGGATTCATAGACATGACCTGAATGTGATAGTGTGGGATTAACTGCATATACTGTGTTTATTCATTTATCTGTTTTTGATACATGTGACTGCTTATGATTTCCATATGAGATGCAAACTGGTACATGGTACATGGTACCAGTTTATGGTACATTTGTCCTTGTTTTCATACCTTTGACACCAGGTATTCAAAAACATTTTCAATTTCTGATCTTCTGCACTGGGACAGTCGTGCTGTTCCTCAGTGTGCAATACTTGCACACAGATAAGAGCCAATAAGCAGCAGGTTGTCTCTGATTTGCAGTAAGCATGCTGCAGGGGGCGCTAAATCCTCTCTTCTCCTGATTGTGCCTCTGGTTGCTCTGTAACAAATGGAGTCAGCTTGTGAACATGTTTATGAAACTGTGTGACTATGTTTTCTGTGCACAATAAAAACAACATCACAACAAAACAACTGAACACTTGCCATATTTTGACTTAGAGCTGATGGAGATCTTGGTAAGCAAAGATGTGAGCCCATAGGGAACAGCCTGCAGGGCAATAGGGCACATTTATTTATAAAATGCATTTTGTGTTTCACAATGGTTACACAGATACATTAGGTGGATAACACTGAAATGTATACTCGGCAGAGAGTATCCAGGAAGTCATACTCTTCAGTGTGTGTGTGTGTGTGTGTGTGTGTGTGTGTGTGTGTGTGTGTGTGTGTGTGTGTGTGTGTGATTTGTAAATTTATAAACAATATCTAATCTTATATTTACTGAAAATACAGATTGAAAAAAAGAGAGCTGTGAGTAAATTGTTGTATCATGGGAAAATATTAAATTTACTGGAGATATTAGTTGCACCAAAGTGGTTTCATATGATACAGTGAATCAATGATGTCTTATGTAGACAGAACAGTTTTGTTAATTTATTGGATATGTTAATAGTTAGGAATGCAGGAAGACATTTTGTCACATTATACTGTATATTGTCAGACACCCATACCTTTTAAGCTTTGACATATGAAGTGTGTGTGTGTGTGTGTGTGTGTGTGTGTGTGTGTGTGTGTGTGTGTGTGTGTGTGTGTGTGTGTGTGTGTGTGTGAATTCAAAACAATATCCGTGCCAAGTATCAGATCACATTGAGTGTGTATGTGTAAAGATGTACTATATGTGTAATTACTATGCTACTGTATTTTTAGATGGAGTATCATGTTGTCATTATTTACTTGGAATATGAATGGTCTCTTAATTCTGGCGTTTTAGTCAGACATGTATATTTAAATAAAAGAAAGTCTTGCACTGCTGTATGTCTCTCAACTCTTATGGCTCTCTTGGAAATCCATCTAGTTAAAAAAACATAAGACACTCAGTCTTAAGACACTCGCGTCTTTGAAAATACCAGGATAGCAATAGTTCAAGGGTCTTTCAGAAGTGTTATAGTCCAAAACTAACCCTCGTAGTATCAAGAGAAAACTGAATCCCACACTGCTACTAGTGATGGCACAGGAAGCTTATGCAGCACTCTATGGTGATATTCCTTCATTTTGGTTGCTGTTACAGCACAGTCGTTTGCATGTGTACAATGTAAATAGGTTATGCTACATTAAAGTTGGTTTTCCTGACACCTGAAATCTCCTGGCTTTGATGGGGTGTCCAACATTTGAGCACCCAGAAGCTGCAGAGAAGATATCACTGAATACATACACCTTTTGGCCTCAGAAATGGAGGTTTTTGAAATAGAAATGAGTGACTTTGCATTTGCCATAGTCAATGGGCCTCTTGTTATTCTCAACATATTTGCAAATGTATTTTTTGCCTTCTGCCTGATCTGTCCATCGCGTGGTAGAGAGAGACTCAAGCATCCTGTGAAGATACTACTGGGGTCATTGGTTTGCTGTACCACCTTTTTCCTGCTCTCTCTTATTACAGTGTATTGTGTGTGGACGTTGGATCTAAATTTAAAGTTAAAAATTGTATTCTATATGGTTGTGGCTTACACTTTGTCAAATAGCATGTCTTCTTATGTTTGGCTGAATTTTTACTACTATACCCAGATTGTACCTGCTCAGCAAGCTCTCCTCATTTGGGTGAAAAGGAATATCAAAGTCTTCATATACTATGCCCTGTTTGTTGACAGGATGTTCTATTCGTTTGAATTTGCTATCCAACTTTCATTCATGCTGTACAGTAACAGTGAACCAGACGCTAATGGGACAACTTCTTGGAATGAAAACGATCATCTGTTTGTCACATCTGAATCATGTTTCTATATGAAAATTGTCTATAATTTTTTTTCTGTCTGTGTGATGATGTGGTCAAGCTGTGCCACATTGTGCTACCTACACAGACACAGAAGGAGCATGAGAGAGAGTGGCAGCCCCTTCTCCTCCCCCCGTCTCAAGAGTCAGATGAGGGTCACTATCACCGGTCTCCTGCAGGGAGTCCTCTTCTTCCTTTGTTCACTATGGATCTTCATCGATTTGTTCACCCGCTTCTACACCAATGTACAGTTTAACATTTGGATCATCTACACAGTCGTGTCTCTCTACCTGTCCGGCACCACTGTAACCCTGGCGATTGGTCAGTGTCTCTTCCGACAGAGGGCAGCTGATGTTTGGAAGTCATTGAGGCTGTGTGGTAGTCCCACTCAATCAGAGATTCTGGGTTCTGAGATGAACTGTGTGGACAACACTGTCGTCAGCCTACAAAATAGGTTTGTTAATAGCCAAAATTAGACACATCATGCCATGATGTGGAATGTTATGACATGGTTTTACAGAAACAGATTAAGTCTATTACAAAACTACATTTGAATTAGTAATGATAATGTGGATTCATAGACATGACCTGAATCATGTTTAGTGTGTGATAGTGTGGGATTAACTGCATATACTGTGTTTATTCATTTATCTGTTTTTGATACATGTGACTGCTTATGATTTCCATATGAGATGCAAACTGGTACATGGTACATGGTACCAGTTTATTGTACATTTGACCTTGTTTTCATACCTTTGACACCAGGTATTCAAAAACATTTTCAATTTCTGATCTTCTGCACTGGGACAGTCGTGCTGTTCCTCAGTGTGCAATACTTGCACACAGATAAGAGCCAATAAGCAGCAGGTTGTCTCTGATTTGCAGTAAGCATGCTGCAGGGGGCGCTCAATCCTCTCTTCTCCTGATTGTGCCTCTGGTTGGAGTCAGCTTGTGAACATATTTGTGAAACTGTGTGACTATGTTTTCTGTGCACAATAAAAAAACAACATTATAATAAAACAACTGAACACCGTATTTTGACTTAGAGCTGGCGGAGACCTTGATAAGCCAAGATATGGGCCCATAGGGAACAGTCTGCAATGCAATAGGGCACATTTTGTGTTACACAGTAGTTAAACAGATGCAGGTGGAATTTATAATTACAAGAGAGAATGCATTAAATCATACTCTTCAGTGTGTGTGTGTGTGTGTGTGTGTGTGTGTGTGTGTGTGTGTGTGTGTGAGTGTGTATGTGTGTGTGTATGTAACACATGTGGGTACTATGTAGTAGTCAATTGTCCTCCTTTCTCTTATGATCATAGACTAAAGCTTGGATACATTTAAACTCATGTAATCTATTACTGTCTTTTGAGGAGAGATATCTCATAAAAAAGAAAGAAAGACATTTTGAAAAGCTGAAAATAACTGATGTTGGCGGTCACATATATCATATATAGCAATGATGATGGGGAGTATAATTTCTCCCCCTCCCTTGTTTTTGTCAAGGCGGGATGAGCTGTTTATCAGACAAACGCGCCTCTCAACGTCTCGCACGGTTTTGTATTACCAACGCCTGAAGCATGAAGCAACGCCATTTTGGCTCAGAACAGAGGGGGAGGGGGGCTCTGCGTACGCGCTCTTTGCAGAAGCTGAGCCGAAATGGAGAGCCATCTACAGCAGTTTCAAGTCACTCGAAAGGAATCTAATTTGCATAGACTCTCCCACAGTGGGTTCCACGCCCCTACTCCAACAGCGTCTTGAACATCAATCGCTGCAGCAGCTCCTGCAGCAGTTCGCCAGTTCCATCCACGACAGTTGGAAATAGATCGAGGGAGCATCAACTGATAGATCTCCTGCAAGCTAGCTAGCCAAAGAACTAGCTAGCGTTACACAGATTTTGACATTGTCAAGACTTTTTTCGTGTCCCATGAAGGAAAGGCTTCGTATGTTGTAACAGTAGAAAATAGAGGGCTTACATTTTCCCGGATCCTGTCGATTTTCAGTCAAGGTGAGAATCGTGTCGATAGCTACGTTATTTTCAACGTTCTGTGCCCGTTTCGAGCCCCTCTTGCTGGCAAGGCACTGCTGTTCAACAAGCTGTTGACTTTATTTTGGCTACTTGCAACCTGCCCAGTCAGCTTGGGTTGTCTTATTATCGTGATAAGTCGTTTATTGTCAATGAAAGCAGCCTTCAATCAGTTTAATGATTGCTACTGTCTGTTTGAATGTTGTCCCAGCCACGCCCACCTATTATTTGTAAATAGCTAGCTGAATGTGCTGAAAAGTGTTTTTTTTTTTTCATCATAGGAGCCATCTCAGATGCAGATGACATTCTTTGGTCGACAGAGAGGAACTGCAATTTCATTGGACAAGGAATGGCCCCAGCCCTGACCAAGATCACCAAAGACGGTCACGGGGTCCACCTGTCGTCTCCACTGGCTTCGAACAACATGGACAAAGAGGGGGCAATACTCAGTATTGAGTTGGATCCTCAGTTGAAACTGATGGAAGACAGCTACTCTCAGAGGCTGTGGCTGAACCTCTCCTCTCTGCCCTTTCTGGACGCCTGCTGCTCCAAGAGTGCCCTTGAGTTCCCAGAGTCTCTCCTGTCCCCGCTGTTACAGGCAGGGCAATACAAAACGGTGCTCCTCTCCAACCCTGGCTCCCTGCTCAGCCTCCTGTCCCTGAACAAAACCCTGAAGGATTCCCAGGTGGCTTATCCAGGTGCGCAAGACATGTATTTTGTTCCCATCCCTGAACACAATAGCCAAGGTGTGGCTCAGCAGTGTCAACAACACAGTGGCCATGGACAAGATGGTTATGATATCCCTCAGTCCCCTCCACACTGCCAGGGTGAAACCATGTCCCAGTACAACACTGCTTTCCTCACACCTCCCATAGTGAGGCAGGGGCATGTAGGCTGCATCAGTCCAGGCGAGACTGCCCCAACCCAGCCATGGACAGCCAGATCCCGTCATGAGCAGCCTGCATCAGTGGAGGAGGCAGTGAGAGATCAGACTCTGTGGCATGTCTCGAAACAAGCAGCCCTGGTAGGACGCGCTGGGAGAATCCAGAAGAGGTTACAGGCCATACTAGGGGAGCATGCCTCTCGCCACTGCAGCCTCCAGCTGGAGGGTCTGAAGGGGAGGCAGTTCAGTGGGACCCCTTCATCCCCTGCTGACATCAAACCCTTTGATCCACCCATGGTGCAGGGTCAGGCATGGACACTGAGCCACAGAACTCACTGCCCGCCCCTACTGAAGACCTCTACACCCCCATCACCCTCCACAGATGTCCAGGAGTTTGCCCGCTATGGCAAGGCAGTGCTGCGAGGTTTACAAGTGGCTGTAGATTCTGATGCCACAGACAGCAGCAGCTCGGATGAAGACTTGGAGCATGAAACGAAATGGGGAACCAAGTTTTTGCCAATGTGAGTTTTCTCTTTTATGAGTTTTTGTTAAAAGATGACTCCTTTAGCCATGTTTGGCCCTTGTGTCTTTTTCCTGTTAAAAAAGTGCATATTTTGAGCCATGGCGTTTTCCTGGATGTATCAGTGTGGGCTTTCACTGTACAGCTAAATTAATATGGTCTGTAGGAGAGGTATGAAGATTACACAGTGAGGGGCCTGCGATATGTTGTATGAGTAGGTGTGTGATTACAATGTTTAGGCTGCTTGCTTACCTGTTACATGAAATAGCATACACAGACCTCACACTTTAAACACTTAAATGATGTAGACCTAGGCCTATCACTTCATTTGATGTGAAGAAAACAGTTGCCCTCATCCACTAGGCCGAATTATAAAGCCCCCAAACCCAGCCACAGCTCTTTGACGTCAGTCCGAGAGCTGATTCAAAGAGTGGATTTAATCTCTGCATAGTAGTTGACAGGCACTCAGCCAGGTACAGGGAGGCCACTGCAGATTCCATGACAAAAGGGCCTTGAGGGAAAGAGAGGGAGCGGGAGAGAGAGGGAAAGAGGGAGAGAGTCGGATGACAGCTGTGGAAAAGCAGCCCTCCTTATGGAAGTACCACTCTCTCAGTGTAAGGCTCCACACATGTTTCACTTGGAACCTGACAGGCTGAGCAAACTTGTTGCAGGGGGACATTCCGTCCCCACAGCTGTGGAGAGTGTGACGTTTCTCTGTTTATCTTTGCCTGCAAGGACTTACCCGGTTGGTTAGTCTGCTGCAGCAGCAGATTCCTCCACACCCCCTCTCCTACAGTCATAACAGACCTGACTGCTGTGGTCTCCTAACCCAGAGGCAGGGAAATAAACACAGCCTTATGCCACCCATTGCACCCTCTACTCCCTCCTTCCTCCCCCTTCAAGTGGAGGAACCCTTTGAGTTCTACTGTGAAGTCTGTGTGCCCAGACGACAGACTCTCACTTCCTGTATGCCCTTGCCAAAGAGAGGCGCCGATTAACCCAGATGAAGGAGCTGTTTACATAAAGAACATGTTCTAATAGTTCCCTGCCCTGGTAGTTGCAGCTGTAACAGCTCTCTCAGAAATGGAAACGTTGTGTGATGGCGTTTTTTTGTTCAGTATGTTGATCATTACGAGAATTCATGTCTCATTGCTTTGGTGAGAGTTTCAAACAGCTTACTTGGGATGACTTGGTTTTCTGACCTGGGCCTCTCGTGCCAGCATATCGCCAGGTAACATGACTTCCCTGCCTGGAATGTTGGGAGGGAGACACAGTGTTTGTGTGGGGTGAGAGGGGGAGAGAATGAGGAGGATATGTCTCTTGTGATTCCTTTGCCTGTCTAATAAACAGCAGTGAATGACAAAGAGGCACAAGTTTATGAGCTCTGGGAACAGGAATGGGGAGGGAGGGTGTGTGTGTGTTTGTTACCCTGGCAGCAACAGTCTTTGTTGGAGTATCTCATGCTGTGCACAATGGTGTCCATGGCCTTGCAGTAGGTTCCCCAGGGGGTATTTTATGGTGCACACACACACCTTCTTGAATTGGCTATCACCTCTTTTGAGTGTATTTTCATTGCCCCTGAAAAAACAATGAAAACTGTTTGATGCCAACAAATCAGAGAGTCAGAAGAACCAGACAGTGGAAATCATAGTTTCAGCCAGTGCTCCCTGGCTAAGCATTAAGATGATTCTGAACTGAAAGTTACATCAAATTTCTCATTACTGCCCCACAGGCTTCAACTCTCTTGCTTTTGTTCACTTAGTTTCCCATATGTTTGTGATTTCACTACTTGCGGCAGACCAGCCTAATTCCTGGAAAATAAAATGAGGGACACACCCAGTAAACTTATTGCCCCTACAAGAGCAATAATAGTTTAAAATAGCAGAACTCCTACATGTAGCTACAGGCTGGCTTTTTCCAAAGCTGAGATGAGGGCTGAAGACACTGCACATCTTATTGCAAGAGTACAAGAGAAGGCTTATGGAAGATCATAGTCAGTTGTGCCAATGACATTAGCTTTAGTGAGTTGGGGGTGAAAGGGGAATGATTTTCTCCAGGCAGCAGTGTCTCTGGAGATGGTACCTGGGTCTTGGTGCTGCCTGCCTGGGGGCTGTTTGTTTATGTTTAGGGAGGACTCCTCCTCAGCTGGAGATCTGTTCCCTTGCTCCCCCTTCATGTGTGGGTGTGTGCTGCCTGGCCCCAGCCCTGGCCCTGCTGCTCCACAGCACTGTAAATATTCCTGGAATTTTCCTGTTATTCAGAGCGGGCCCGCGGGGCAAGCAGTGCTGGCTGGCTATTAGAGACTGCTGAGAATGGTGGTGTCAGTGTTCTTTTCCTTCCTCATCTGAGATGGTTCAGGCCAGGGTTCACTAAAACTCAATGACACCGGAATCAATGTTTTGGTACTATTTTTAAGCCATTAAATTTTCCATTGAGTGACAGCTAGAATTTCTATTAATCTAGGGCTAGCCTAATCAATTTATTCTTAAAAGAAACTAAAGAGGTCTTTGTTTGAAAGGCTTTACATGTCTATGGTGGTTCCACCAGCTGGTACAGATGACCTTTCAGTCGTCTGTTTGAAGTGGGGAGCTGGCATTGCATTCCCAAGGTCGTTGAGCAGTGCCATGGTAACTGGACTGTGGAACTACTAGCAACCAGTGTCTACAAAAGAGGAATGGTGGAATAGAGGAGCTCCATGGAAACCTTCACACACAGCTTGCAAATGATTTATTTGTGGCCTAGATAGCCATTTTACCTGGCTCAACAAAGTACTCCTCTCTCAGCCCCTTCCTTATTTGAGCTCTCATTTGAAAAAGATTATAAACAAAAGGAGCATTTTCACCTGGTGCATTAGATTGGTTAGAATGGAGGTCATATCTGTAAACATTACAAACATTAACCATATGTTTTTAGCCTCTGTGCTGGAGGCTGTTTTAAAGATCAGTTTTTATCTGATAGGCTGTTTTAAAGATCAGTTTATACCCATAAAATTCATAGATAATTCTAGTTTCATTGAGTAGCCTCAATAAATATCTGGGGACTGCTGGCGAGGCCTAGCCTATATCATTATGAAAACAACAAATTATAAATGGTTTAAAAGGGAGCTTGTAAATTATTTCTAAGTTGTTTATAGAATGTTATTGTAATGTTTGTTGATAGTTGTCCCATCCCATGCTGATCCCCATCCCTCTCTCTCTCTGTAATGCAGTAGCAGCAGCAGCAGCAGCCATGGGCCTAAGTGGAGGTGGCAGGCGGAGAGGGCGGAGGTGGGCAGCCGCTGGACCTGGCTGCAGCTGCGTGTGGCTGAGCTGGAGGGACGCGTCCAGCAGTTGGACAACCTTCACAAACGGATAGTCTCTACCAAAGTAAGGCCCTGGTTCCTGGCCTCATCAGCCCCATGTACACCTCATAGAGGACTCCCCAGTCCCAACAGATCCCCCAGAGCTTAAATCAAGCAGGAGCAAGCTTTGCCAAGCCTCTGTCACATTTCAATATGTTAGAGGTGTGTGACTAGAGTAGGCCTATCTGTGTTCAAGAGGCTTGATTAGTTAATTCAAATTGTCTCTGTCTGGGACTGAGGTTGTGCATTGCCCTGAGCCCTGTAGAATGACATGTCACTCATTGTGTGACACCTGTTCCTCTACCCTACCTCAGAAGGGCCTGTGGGGTGTTTCATCTTGCTGTCATTTCTCTGATCTAATTCCCTCATCTACAACCACGACAACTTTTTGGCTCCACACACAACTGTCATGGCACTGATGTTGTTATGTGTGAATATGCCCTTGTTGTGAAGTTCATCACGGCACTGTGTGTGCGTGTGTGCGTGTGCGTGTGTGGTCTTAGGGGGGCGTGGTCCTGGCTGAGTGTCAGCCGATGACCGACAGGCAGATCCAGCAGACGCTGCTGACGGAGACGGCGGGATTGTCCTTTACGGCAGGGAGCGGTGGAAACATGCCCTCTGACACGGAGAACGAGCCTAGCAGCCCCACACGCCTCCTCAGGAACATAGAGAGACAGGTGAGCACCCCAACCACACAACACAGCAAGGAATGATGGGTAATACTGACTGACATGACAGCATATCCTGCAGTCCTGCTCTTATTTTGAAGGGCTCTTTGAATGTCATTTCTGATTCATGAAGTGGGATGCTCTAAAAACTCAACAGATATAGCCTATTTTAGAATCGTCTTTTAGCTAGGGGCAAGGAGATGAGGGAGCCCATAACCCAGTAAATCAACCCAGGAATATGGACATCATTTCAGAGGTCCTTATCAGTCCTGTTGCTTGCAACAGTCCAAATCAGTGTAATTGTTTGTTTCCTCAATGAACCTCATTACACAGTTGAGTTACTGAGACTGAGAGGTTACCTGCTGCTGTTAATAAAGCTGGAGAGTCCCCAAGAGTGGAGCTGAACCGTCAGTGGCTTTGAGTCTGATTGTAGTGGTTTTAAGCTTTTTTGTTTTTTACTCTGTGATGGACATTTCTCAACCATACATACATACAGCCAGGCATCAGGTTAGAGCTTAGAGGACATGCAGCTAAGTGCTTGGCAGGTAGGAGCACTGTAGGGGTGAGGAGGGGCACAAGATGATGCATGGATTGTGTGTATGTACTGTATGTGGCCTATCATGTTGGATGCTAAGCGCTCCTCAGTTCAATTGATTGAGAGGATGAGGTGTTGCACCCCACAGAGTGCCCAGCTGAGCCAGATCGTGAATAGCCTGATGCCTCCCCTGAACCTGTCGCCCTCCTCCTCCCCCATCTCCAAAAAACCCTGCAGGTGGAAGGGGCAGAACAAAGGGGCTTTTAACAGGTAAAGACCACATAGTCTTACACTCTTGGAGCCTACAATAATAATAAAAAAGATGCGCTCACTCAGCCAGTGTTTTTCTGTAAGTAGACGGCTGATCTTTTCTAATGATGATCTTGCCGTAGCTCTTGTTCACTGCTCCACTGTTGCATGTCATGTCAGAGGATCAAGGTATAGTAAAGAGCTTTTGAGCTATCATTCAAAAGCCACATCAGAGTAGCATTCTTAGGAATCAATCCACCCTTCAGTGGATTAATGAAATACCAGACACTTAATTCTGCAGGCGTAACTTTTTATGATAGAGATCATGCAACAAGTCAAGAAAGTCCTGTTTTGAGGCACAGAGGCCAAGTTCACTTCAGTTTACACCCTCTCAACAAAACTGTGTGCTTTGGTTACGTACTGCAGCAGCTTTTTTTTATTTCCACCACAGCAGAGTATGTACGTATTTTTGTTTTCGAGTCAAGCCATGAAAATCCCATAAAGGGGAAGGCCAAGGAGGTTGGGTGGAGGAGGTCCGGGAGGGTCGCTGTGATTTGGCCAGACAGAGACCAAAATGGGCACACTTCCTGTAACCAAGGGAACATAAATATCCCTCCCCCGAGTGTTGGACAAGTGATGTTCACAAGCCTGTGTCTACTCCAGCAGACACAGGCTCTCCTATCCATCAACCTTAAGCTTAAATATGCACCCTATCATTAAAACAACCCATGGAAAAGTCCCCCTCCCGACATCCGCTATGATTTTGATCAAAGTCATTAGCTCAAGTTTTCCTTCCTCTTGACCTTTTTTTTACCCTGTATATTCCCTAGTTCTTTACTCCCAAGTTGTCATGGAAATCAGATAAGGCAGGGTATATCCTGGAGAACTGGGCTGGACTGTCTCTAGTTTGGATCATGCTATGGTGTCTGTCTACTCTTAAATATGAAGTGAACCCGTTGAGTGAAATGCCCTGTGTTCTCCCCTGCAGTTGTCTGAGTGGTGGGGACCTGTTCTCCCAGAAGGGGACCAAGAGGAGGCGAGTGGCCCGCAGTAGAAAACTCCTCCTCCAAGTGAACGCCACCTGTGTCTCGGCCCGTACCAGACCCCTGGTGACCTATCACAAACCCAGGCTCTTCACTATGAACACACCCAGCGGACTCAGCTACCAGGTAGAGTGGCTCACCTCATCTCTGAGGAGACTGACGTCTTACAGCCAGGGCCATAAGAACAGATGGAAAACACAGAATGTCTTTATTCCACTGTGGCTTCAGCAGTATTGGATCATGCCAATAATGAAATGTCAGATGACTGAAAAAAAAATCTCTTAAATTAAATTGGGATTAGAGCTAAACAAAGCTGGTCTGGTTTGAATAGCTAGAGAACTTGGAACGCCTTGTCATACACAAAATGAATAACATTGAAGGCCTACATTAATGCACGAGAATGACTATATTCTTGTCAAAGAATTGTTTAAAAATGTTATAGAAATGCAACCTTCGGTGTGGCTGGACCATGGTCTAATCAAATTAGGTAAACTCTTCAGTTGACAAACTTGCAAGTCTTATCATACTGTAGTCCTTTGTGCTCACATTGTTACTGTACCATTGTACTTGTACAAAGGTTTTTTCCAACCTGTGAGCAGCTGGCTCATTAAAGGAAGGCGTTTATTCTAACCTTCGTCTTTCTAAAGAGACCCTGTGCTGTGGCATCATGACCGCCATGTCGATGAGGCATAATTGTCACATTATGATTCCGTGAATAGCTATATGCAGGAGTTTAAAGGAGCAGGGTGTAAGTCTGTTGGAAATCTTCCACCACGGCTAAATTCAGTTCGAAGTTCCAAACAACAACAACATCCTCCGGAATAATAATATAACCCCCAGATATGCACTTGCAGTGTCAGACATTAGCTGTTGTGTTTCTGCATGTGGCATGATTCGAAGAGGCAGCCACCAGAGACAAAAAGGATAAAATCGATAAGTCCATTTCCCTAGAACACCCCTGGCCAGTAACAAGATGTTTGTATACACTCCATTTTAGTAAGAGATTTTTGGGACCAAAACAGCGTTGGTAAATGTAAGATTTGTTTTCAGGGATATCATTCCCTGATCACTACCAATTAAACATAGTCATCAGAAAGCCTTTAGTAAGCTTGAATGTTACAAATGGTAGCGTGCATGGTGGCGTTTAATGTAAGAAAATCGACATGGCTGCTTTCTATCCTCCTACTTCAGTCTGTTGACATGGTCAACTCCTGGTCCCCTCCTGTTGGTCCTGACATTGTCAGGGTATCCACGGGCAATGCCAGGATGATTGCTATGAGGGACACAATGTGCTAACTCAACTGAGATATTAATTAGCGGAAGGAGAAGAAAGCTTTTTAACAACTTAATTAGTTTAATTAGCGTGATTTGCCCAAGTGCCTGCCTGGTCCTCCAGGTCACAGTGACTCTCACAATCTAGTTTAGAGACAATCTGAGGCATTGCCAAGCCAACCACCCACAATCCTCTGTTAGCCACTTCCTCCTTCCTTTCTCAGGGACTGAAGAGGGTTGTTATTCTGGTTACTGTTTTGGATATCTGTTTTGAGTATCTCTGGAGAATGTCTAGGTACTTTGTATTCTCTCAGTGGTGAAGTACATGGTGGTTTGAGTTTATTGTAATTTCTTCCCTGTGATTTTATCAGCTTGTCCTGAAGGTGTAAATGTTGTTCTACCATCTTTTAAATGATACTGCATATTCAATGAAAATCAAATGTTCAGAAAAGTTTTCTTATCTTCTCTTGTATTTTCTCCATTAGGACCAGCAGTCCCACTCCTCCTCCTCCACCTGCCCCACCTGTGCCTCCTGTGACCCCCTGGCTGTGTGCTCTGGCCCTGCCTGCTCCAACAACAACCTGAACACTGGGACCAGTCATGCTAGGACACACCCTGTGCTGTCTCTCTCCTCAGGTAGGCTTTTATCTCTTTGTGCTTGACAAGCATTGACATATGTCTGCTCACCGATGCTAATGTCGTTACTGTTATGTAACTGCTGTCCATGCCGACTTTAATTGAGTTGACCAACAATAAGAATAGTGAATGGCAAAGGTGAAGATGCCATGTGGTCACCTGGTTGAATCTTCTCCACACAGATACCCCACTATCGCAACACCTCCAGAATGCTGTCCTCAGAGAGGACTGGGTCCAATGGCCATTACCTATGAAGACTGAGACCCCCAGCCCGGTCCACTATCACAGCTATAGAGATAGGGAACCCAGCTTCACACCAACATTCAGTAAGTTAACATTTAATGGACTATCATAAATCAACAACATAGCATGTCCTCTCCCAAAACCAGAACCAAATCTCCTGAAATCCTATCTGTTTCTCTACTTCCTCTTTTTCTCAATATGATACTATATTTGTGGCCATCCCAGCTATCCTGGTGTTCAGTACAAGGCCTCCTAGTGAGCTGTGTGTGAAGATGAGATGATTTTGCAGTAACTCTCTCTGGCATCTCACCAGGGGACTGACACACACGCTCTGACTCACCTTACTCTAATCATTGCTCTCCTGTTACTCCTCGCCTCGCCGCTCTGTTGGCTATTGGCAGGGGAGGGGGAGGGGGAGGGGGAGGGGGTAGGGGTTAATGATCCCCAACAATCCCAGAGATCCTAAAGGGGCACTTCACCAGTTTTGAACATAACATTCATTTTCTCCAGTACCATACCGGTGTCTACATATGTGAAAATATCAATTTTCTACATTGTGTAGTTAAAAAGATAAGACAAAAGGTCCAATGTGAATGTAAAAATATATTGAATTCATTGTTTTCCAAAACTACAGCCACAAACACCCTCCCACTGGCTAGAAACTCATTGTAGTTTCTGAAAATAACTGAGTGTTTATTTTTTTTACCACCAATGACATCATTGTCCCCCATGGACAATGATTGAACTAAAAACAACACACAGACAGATCAAGGGACTTGGAAAGGAATCCTACAGATACATGTATTTTCCTATATACACTTTAAAGTGTGTCTCTCTCTCTCTCTCTCTCCTGCCCCGTGGGGTGTGTTGTGGGTTTCATTACTAGCTGTCAGGGCTGTTACTGGCCTGTAGCCTTGGATAATGACATTGTAGCAGGTGGGTGGGTGTGGGGTGGGGGATGGGGGTGGGGGGGGTGGGGGGGGTATTGCTGCAGGTATTGTCCCTGCTTATCTGGCCCTGACAGGCAGACAGCGCGCCTCAGTGCAAGATGTGATTCAGCACCAGCTCGCCCTCTTCAGCATGGCAACCTCGCAGCTCAGCTGGAGAAGATTACCACAGGATCTGTGTCATATCAAATCCCCCACCCCCCCAACTCAACACAACCACAAAACACATCTGTTCTCCTACCAATGCACCGAGCCTGGCCTTATACAAAGACCTCCATTGACCTCTGAGAAGTCATCTGTCTCGTGTAATTGGACTGATAGTTCAGGATTAAGACAGCCAGCTATTTTACACTTTAACCAAAGCGCCTAATCCTTTGAGGTTGGTGGGGGATTTTAGGCAAGGGGAATTCCTGTTAAATTAACAATGTTGTTGCTGTGTCATTCAAGGGTACATGCACAACCACAAGCCTCATGGGAGGCATCGGAAGGGCGGAGTCAGGGGTGTGTCACCCATCAGGTGGGCCGGCTCTGCTCAGACCCCGCACAAGAGGGCCTATCGAGGGGGGAGGAAGAGGAGACACACCTACAGGATGATGGAAGGTATGTGTGTGTGTGTGTGTGTGTGTACAGGGACCCCCCTGGTGGAGGGGGAGCGATGGAAGGTTTTGCGTATCTCATTGTCATTCTTGGCTCCATCCAGACTAGTAGAGTACAAAGCAGCCCATTCACAGTCCTGTCTGTGAACTCTAGATGAGGAGGACCTCCTGTCTCAGCTGTCGGACCCTGAGGACAGTGCAGAGGAGGGGCCGGAGGAGACATTCACACCTCAGGCCTCACTCACACGCAAGCAGGTAGCCTCAGCTTAGCCCCTTCCACTCATCTAGCCCCATAGGCTGGACACCTGTGTGCATGGGAGCCCCAATACTGTCTAGCTGGAGTATCAGCTTGCATTGAGCTTTATGTTCTTAATTGCCTTGTATTATAGACTGATATCTATTGGAGAGAGCTTTAATTTCCCAGAGGTTTGCATGCATACATACATACAGTACAAGCATGGATAGTATTTATTGATGTATTGGTTGGCTGTTGCTACAGTATGACCGTTTTTTTTATTTAGGGCCCAATCCGCAGAAGACAGGGAGAGAGCGTCTACAATATCGACAACATTGTCATTCCCATGTCCCTGGCCGCCACCACCAAAGTAGAGAAGCTTCAGTACAAAGACATCATAACCCCAAGGTACTTTATGCACTGTGTATATACCCTTCCATCTCTGCTGAGCAGTAGTATTCAAACCTCTCAAGACAACGGTAGAATCATGTGATTGCTGTTGACTGAACCAAATGATACTCCACTACCCATCATTTGCATATGAGTGGGGCGGTCGCTTTACACACTGCCCTGCACCACTCTTCCACCCTGCAGATGGAGAGTGATTGATAACCTACCGCTGGAGGAGAGAGAAGAAGGGGAGGAGGAGGAGGAGGAGGAGGAGGAGAAGGATGATGTATGGACATGTCCCACTTCATAGGCATTATTTATGATGGCTTTAAATGAACATTTCCGGTTGATTCAAACCTCTTTTATCCAGTCTTTTATCAAGTCCCGCCTGTTTGTGTTTGTGTATGGGCTTGTCTTGCCCAGATGGAGCTCCTGTCTGACGAGACCTTCTGCCAGAGACACCTGGGCTGTGAGCAGAGAGAGAAGCTACGGTGGTCCTCGTGGGACAAGAGCAGGCGCTACAGACGCACAACCAGGTGGGCGCAACACTCTCACCATGCTGCCTGCTAGGGACAGACCACATTCAGCGTATGGAAAGATTGAACCTGCTCCCAGAGTTTAATGCGGAAACATTTCAACTTCTGTGTCTTTGTCAAGGCTTGGAGTCACTAAAGCTTCTCACTTCAGTGTATTTGAATCTACAGCGTCCCCTTTCCTTCCTTATGCTACATATCCTGCTCCTGTACCTAGATGTTGAATATACCTTGCAGAGAGTGTGTTGTCCTAGGTGGTGAGTGACAGGCCTGTGTTATCTCCCTCCAGGTCCTGCAGCAGGACAGCAGACGGCAGCGATGGTCCAGGTCTAGATGCATCCACATGGGACTGTTCAGTCAGGGGAGATGTCAGCGCTCACATGGACTGGAGCTTCAGTCACCTGGACACGGACGCAGAGGGAGGCGGGGAGGAGTGCCTGGTAGGGAAGGATGTTCACCGTCTCTACCATGCTGAGTTGGTGGAATTGGCAGTCTTTGACAATCTTTGTGCTTTAACGTTCTCTGTTCTGTTCTCACTCATTGAAAGGTCTTCACTACCATCCAATTAACCCTGACGCTACCCAGAAACATTTCAATCAATATTCCATTAACTCTACTGCAGAAAAGCATGGTATTGCTTGCAAAGCTAGGCCATCATCCATTGTGCACAATTGTGTTAATAATGTATACGCTGTTGGAGGAGCCCTTGAGCCCACACAGATGCACTTTGGATGATTGAACACAGGCCGATTGTAGTGGGCTCTGATTGGGGTGAGTCATGCACAGTGACATAATGAGGGGGGCCTCAATCAACGCCCTTGTACTAGCATCAGGACTGGGGTCTCTGGACTGTATGCGTCCATTGAATTCACCAGCAGAATTTGGCCACATGGTTTATCATCGTCATTTAAGAAAACCAAAAATATGTACATGAAAACACAAATAGATAACATATGTTAGAGGTTGAAAGATTTTTGAAAGATTTGCTGGTTCTTGAAACCAAGATATGTTTCTGGGTAATGATAATTTCCACCTCCTCCTCCGTCCCCACTGTTCCTACTGACACAGATGCTATGTGTCCTAGCTCCTGGAGAGAATGTCATGTTTTAACTAATGCTATGGGGTCAGAAGGGGGTTATTCTTACCCCTGTGGAGCAGCCTTATTATCTAAAAGGCTGCTCCTGACCTGACAGACTGGGGGAGGTGACAGCTCAGTGGCAGCCATCCCACCGCAGAACGGACAGGGCAGATGACCCCCCCAGGGCATGGGTGTGAAGGTCACAGAGGCCACATTGGCTTTGAGGCAGTTGTGTGATTACACTACATGTAATATGGGGCTGGGCTTGCACTGCCGTCCTAATATAGTTTCTGTTTTATATGAATTCAGTGTTAATTCTAGGATCGAAACCCTTTATCATAGGAGAACACCGAGTAGGTGTACAGTGAGTGTTTGTTAGAGTAGGTTAGTGGCTTTTAAGACACCAAGCTCTCTGATGAATCTTGCGCGCACACACACCCACACACACACACACACACACAGGAAAGTGAGCATTTTTGTTCATGTGTGTAATGTTGCCTCCGTCCCATCTACAGCCTCAGGTGCCGTGGGAGAGCCGTGTGTTTCCTCTGTGTGAGGATGACGAAGGTGCTCTGCAGTGTGATGAAGAGGAGCTGGCGGAGCCTCGGTGGTCAGAGAGAGAGAAGACGGAGATGAGCAGCACAGACGACTGCAGTTCTGTTCATTCCCATCCTCCCTCTGCCCTTTGCTCTACCATACTGCCACCTGCTGGAGATGACGGAAACACTTCCCTCACTGCCGACAGCAGAGTCACCTGAGACAGTGGGCTTCACCATGGCACTAGGTACAAGCATTTCATTATGATTAACATATGTATATTTTATGGATGCCACTATTTTGACTACTTATGCATATTCCATGCATTACAATGAGCCCGTCCTCCGATTTCTGCCTCCACCAGCCTCCCCTCTGTGGGCTAGGTGTAAAGTATTAAGAGAGGTATAGGAAAGAAGCGCCACACATCGCCTCATGCATTGACCTGATGGTTTCATTTGATGGGAGAACGGTAAGAGAGAGTTCTATCCCGTTTTGACTGACTGTGTTTTGTGTTCTGTGCAGATCCCCTCAGGAATTTAAGATTCCAGAGAAAGACATGTGATCATCCGAGATCCGATGTGAACTCCAAGGAGATGATGATGATGATGTCACACCTAATGTGTACCTCATTTTAATGTTTCTTATATTATCTGAACACAGTGATGTGTCTTATTAGTTTGGAATATTTTGGAGGAGATTTTTTTTCAAAACAATGTGTTTATATCCATTTTGATGTATATCTGAGTATTTGAAGATATTGGTTGGGACCGTAGCTTGAATTCATATAAAAATGTCTGTGTTCCTACTTCGGCGCACAAAAAATAGTAGCTCCTGGCAAGTGCATTACTGTTTATGTAGTTGTTACATTGTATTTATTTCTGTTTGAAGCCGTTGTGTCTGAAAATGAGAAGTCATATATATATATATATATATATATATACTGTATATTCATAGAAAATAAATGTTGTATGTATTTTTAGATTCCACCTGTTTAACTCTTTATTAAAAGATTGTATTTTTTTATAAGCAATCTTTTTTTATGAAGACAAAACAACAGGTAAAGCATCTCCATCCTTTTCAGTTGATGCACTGAAGGGTGTCAGCCCTGTTGATTATGGCATTAAAATCATTTATTCCACTATTTGTCTGTTTCTTCAAACATTGTTGTATGCTAACATTGCCTGGCCTTCACTGTTACCTACAGTAAGTAGATGGTAGTACCTACCTCCATTCACATTGTGAGTCAACCTACAGACATGTCATTAATAAGCCATTTTACACATCTCTTACACTTTCTTTCATAATTATTTGCCATGTATTACCCATATGTAACACCATGTGGCACTATTGTCGTACTCTTTCTTTTAGCAGGAATTTGTCTTTTTTTTGTGTATTATATCATGTATTTCTGGCTGGGGCCCTAAACATCACAGTACATGTGAATACAGCATATTTTCAGCATGAAGTTCACTACAATATTCTTTGATAGATGCCACCTATTTTGAGGATGATTTTCACTACTCTACATGGAACTCTAGTGTCTATTACATTGCAAGTCCTCATCGTCAGCACACTCAAACATGCACCACATAAACCCAGCATTCCAATTCTTATTAAACTGTGTTTCTTTGATTTTTATTGTGTTGACCCGCTTCCTCCATCACAGACGCATGCACAATGTATCCATCAAGTAGCACCAGGAAGGCTAGTTGCAGGCAAGTGGTGGTCAAGGTTATCAGCTCCATCTGAGAGTGGCCAGGAGAGAGGAGGCAGGGGGGGGAATTGCACCTAATGAGAAGCATCTACGCTCATTAGCTACGGATCCAGTCGTCTAGAGAAGAGCCAGTGCCCTTGTGCCTCAAGTTTAACCTTCCACCCACAGGGATCATAATAAAATCATTGTGTTCTTATAATCATGTGCATCTACCATAACACATGGCCTGTTTATTCACTGTCATTCACTGTTGTCTTTAGCTGCCATATCTGCAGTTGACATGACAGCTACAGAGAGGTAACATCAATAGCCTGGAGTAGCTTGGTATGTCGGCTACTGTAGTGGAATGGGTCGTGATGCCACTATTAGCATGGACTGACCTGAGACAACTACTGGGGTATTGATTGGTACGGTTGTGACAGCTCAGATATCGAACATACTGTACATACATACTGAACATACATGTCGTAAAACATCATCCCACCACTGGCTGCTGCTTCATACCACTGTGGGCCTCACCAGGGAAGAACGTATCTGTGCTCCATCTTAGAGTAAGTGTCCCCTTTGGGACTTTGTAGCCAGTGATTTAGCTCTGCTTGGGTATGAAATCCAGCATCAGTATGTCCTCGCCATAGGTCTACTTTGCATTATGTGTGCTAAATGGTGGTCTACATAGTGAACTGATGGCATTCAATGCTATTGCACTAGCAGCTAACTGAAGGACAAGCCTGCCCCACCATACAGGGTCCAGATAGTGCATCACTATCAGCATAGGACACAGTCATACCACTATGGGCTTATCATTACAAGAGTAATGAGTAGTGTTATTCAGGGTTGATACTGTAAATGAGCAATACCTGTTGCCCCAATAGGAGTCAGGGTTTAGTGAGCAGCAGATGTCTGTTGGCACAGAAAATACTTAATCTGTCCTGCCAAAAAGCTGTTCTAATTGTGTCTCTGTCTGTTGAGGAGCAACAGTGAGGCTTTAGAGAGACTTGTGCTAATATCAACTAATATCAACACATCAAGTCTCACTGGTTTATCCATCCACCTACAGTTATGGCTTTCCATCTACATGCTGCTTTCTTACCGTCATCATATCTGCTTGATTGTTGGGTCACTGTCAGGCTGTCAGACTACCTGCAGAGCATTGACTGAAAAAAGCATGCAGGAAATGTCTGGAGCTCTGATAACAACAGTGCCAACCTCAGACATAAGCAATATCTTCCATCCCCACACATGCTTCAAATAAAACCATATATATCATCAAATGAAACCATGTATGTGTGTGTGTGTGTGTGTGTGTGTGTGTGTGTGTGTGTGTGTGTGTGTGTGTCAAAGGACATCCCATTGAGGATAAATGGGCCTACTATTATGCAGTTTAGTGTAACAATTTTGCCCAAGCTGTGTAGCCCATTGATATATAAGATGCAACTGCATATAATTCTATTTTTATGTCTACCAAGCCCAGTGAATTATACCATACTGTTGAATTTGGTAGCGCCCCTGTTGAACTATTTACGGTATTTGGAGAGCAGCGGGAGGGGCTACATGGCCCCAAGATTCTGTAGTCTGTCTTTGCGCTCCGAGAGAGAGAGAGTTCTATTGCGAAGCGACTGCGCTGAACAGGTAAAGATGAAATATTTATTTATTTTAATGAAAACCATAATGCAAGTGAAAAATGGTAAGGAGTTTTTGCCTAGTTTTTGCTTAATAATTGATTGATTCCATATACCTATATGTATGGGTTTTATTAAGTTGTTGACATGATCTGCGTGAAATAATGTGTGCTACCTCTTATGTAGCCTATCGATTTAGAGAAAGGACGCATTGTTCGTTGCCTGTGTGTAGCATAAAGGCTACGAGGCAGTTTGACGTATATATGGTCAATTCCATTGCATGCATCAATTTAAGATAACCTTTTTGAATTTGTGTTTGGGATGTTGTTTAATTAAAAAGGCATGAAAGCCTTGGAAAATAATCCAAACATTGTTTATTGATCATTCAGAGCGGTAACCAAGCCTATATGGTGGCCTGTATTGAATCAATCTCTCATCGAATCTATGGTCTAAGGAAATATTATAGCCCTATCAAAGATTCCTATGAGTTACATTTAATACGAATTGCTGATTTGAGGGCGCTGCAAGAAGCACGGTGTCACCACTAGTCTGCAGAGTCCCGGGTTTGACGCGCTTCGATTAGGTCCAGCACGAATGGTGCTGAAACATCGGCAGTACGGTTAACTCATCGCGGCCAATTTTATATCCATGTCTTTATAATTATTCCGGGTCCTCCTTCTATATTATGCTCGCCTACATTGGACAGTCTGTTTTAAATGATACTGAAACTTGTTGCGTTTGTTCAGTTTTGATTCATCCTGGACAAATGGGTCGTAGGGAATGGCCTACAAATGTCACATATGAGGACTTTATCGAAGGATAGTTTTTACGCCATAACCATACACATGTATGTGTTTGGCGCATAGGCGTATTTGAGGAAAACATAACAATAGTTATCATTAGAAGCTTTACGAAGTCTCACTTACGCACTGCCACCCACAGGGTCCATCGCGCCAGGTGGTGCATACGAGGTTTCAGTGATTTCGTAATTGAAAACGCAGTTATTGACGCATATTGCAAGAGGTTCGCTTACAATTTTTTAGGGAAAGATAATCTGAGGACCCAATTCAGTGAATATGTTTGTGTGAACACACACACACACACACACACACACACACACACACACACCAACTCGCACACACACCAACACACACACACACACACACACACACACACACACACACACACACACACACACACACACACACACACACACACACACACACACACACACACAGGAGCTACTGAGTCATTACATTGAAATTATGTACATGTATCCTATTTGTGCTGATGTTTTTGTACAAATTCAACTGTAATGAGTGTGCCTCAATACACTGTAAGTGGAGTATCTCCTTCACGACCAGTTTGAATGGATTAATTGAGAGATTTGAGCGGTGGAGACTAATACTGAGGGCTCTTTACCATGCTGAAGGAGCCCTCCATTTTAGAGCCATCCCAGCAACACACACAGCATTAGGTAGCAGCCCTGCAATTTCTGTAAAACCTGGAGGTACCTCAGTCCAATACTAAAGAGATATTAAGTATAACATACTGTAGGGATGCTGCAATCAGATTTCCTTGATATTGATGGTATTGATTTACCTCTGCCGTGTCCACTCAGTAGGCGCAGGTAAATGCCTTATGCATTCGTGATGAGACTGGACCGGAGTGAGTCATTTTTAAAAGCAGCTCAGAGACAGTCAGAGAGCCAGAGGCTACACACTGTAGTCTTACTGCTCATCTCCTCCTGTAGGATCAGTGGAACTGTCAGACGGACTTCTCCCCTCTACGCCGGCTCCTCTGGGGGGGGGGGGAATCTTCCGGACACTTTAGATGTAGCCTTCCTGCTGGTGTCCTCTATACCGATAGACATCTGTTCTCTGGGATCTGAGCCTGTCTCTGTTTGTAGATCCCTGTTCCCAGGCATGGCAAAACATGAAAGCATGTGTACTGTAACTCCCTCTTGTCCATGCTGAGAGATGTACCTGTGTATTGAAGCAGCATGTTTTACCCTTGTGGAATAGCTACACATCCATTCAGATTCGTCTCCTCATTGTCCTGGCTTGATGTGAATGAGCCTAGATGAAAATCACTCAGCCAGAAGTTTACAGTATGTGTGGTTGCATGGTTCTACCCATGAGGACTGTGTAATAGGCAAAGGCACCCTGCCCTGCAAGCCACCAGGTGTAGTAACACCTGCTTAATAGGAATATCACTGCAATGCCTGTTATGTGGGTTACATAGGCAAATAAGACACACTCTGATAAAAGCTGTGGCATAACTACCTTGGTCACAGTGCGAAAGTGTGAAAGCACCAGGTGTTCATATCATGGTGGGATTGCAGAGTAAACCACTGTGGCAGGTGAGGTTTAGACTGCGCAGTAGCACATGTCATGTGGTCAGCATGGATATAGTCTTAGGCCACTTCCAACCATCAGGATGTGGAGCTGGTAAAATAAGCTTGGAGCTCCATCTACGCTGGGTACAATGCAATGAAAGCAGAAGCTTCCCCCAAATTACAGCCCATCAGATGTTATGTTCCTGTGACATACTGTAGCTTTGATATGCGATTGCAATGTCAGATACCATGGGCATCAGTCTTTTTTTGCATATAAATATTGAGGATATGTGTATGATTCATTCTAAGCAAAAATGGCCAAATCGTCTTATAGCTCTTTCAAATGGCAAGCTAGCACTGTGGATGAATAATCTCTGCTCCTCGTTTAGTTTGTGTTTTGGGGGAAATTTTGCGAGAAGGGGACCCCTGATATGGGAGGGGCTGGGTGCAGTAACATGGACCCAACACAATGACCTCACTGTTCTCTGCTGGCTGACGAAAAGAGGTCACTTCTTGGCCAGCCAACTGTGTGAGGACAAATTGAAGTTCTCCCTCAAACACAAAGGTATCCACACAATCTCCTTGCTATTGCAAGGTTTAGTGTATATCAAGATAGTGTGGACAGTATTTGTATTATCCAATACATAGCCTACAGCTCAGTATCCCACATGGAAATGATATTGAATACCATCATGGAGAACATGTCTATGAAAGTAATTTTCAAACATACACTCACTGTACACTTTATTAGGAACACCTGTACACCGTGTCATGGTGGAGGTGGTGTAATGGTGTGGGGAATGTTTTCTTGGCACACTTTGAGCCCGTTAATACCAATCAATCATCGCTTGGATGCCACTGCCTATTTGAGTATTGTTGCTGACCATGTGCATCCCTTCATGGCCACAATTTACCCATCTTCTAATGGCTACTTCCAGCATGATCATGCACCATGTCACAAAGTAAAAGTCGTCTCAAACTGGTTTCATGAACATCACAATGAGTTCAGTGCTCTTCAGTGGCCTTCCCAGTCACCGGATCTGAATCCATCCCACCTTTGGGATGTGGTAGAACGGGAGATTCACAGCTTGAAAGTGCACCTGAAAAGTCTGCAGGAATTGCGTGATGCAATCATGTCATCATGGACCAGAATCTCAAAGGGATGTTTCCAACATCTTGTGGAATCAATGCCATGAAGAACTGAGGCTGTTTTGAGAGCAAAGGGAGGCCCTACCCAGTATTAGTATAGTGTTCCTAATAAAGTGTTCAGTGAGTGTATACATAGTTCTGTTGTGATATCTGAGCTAAAGGTTTTACAGAGAAGAAGCCATTAGTCCAGACATATTAGACCTAACAGGAAAGATAAATTAGGTTTGAAAATGAAGCCTTATCTGTAATGTGTGTACTTGATCTATACCTGAGTCAATGACTCAGTCAGTGCGTTAGTAATCAATACAGGAGGGCTGTGCATTAACAAGCAGTCAGTCTAGCAGACTAGGCCCTTGGGAGAGCTCCACTGGACCACAGATAGAGCAGTCAGTGTTTCAGTAACACAGGCAGGAGATCTTTGTATTCGTCTATTGATCATCCTTTCCTCTGTGCTCCTTATGTAACCATTTGTAATTTGCACGACTTTCGCCATGAGTTGCCTGAATGAGAGAGGCTTTCTTTCTTTGCATTCTTCTGAATGAACAAGAGTGCTTTGCAATCTATTTTTAAAGAATAATCTTGAATTCACGTATAACTGAATCCTCAATTCAATCCAGAATTGAGAGGCCAGATCTGGTTTAGTGACAGGGTAGATGTGGCTGTGATTAGGTGAGGTTAGGTAATGGCAGAAGGTTATGTCAGTGATGCAGGTTTACATAAGCTGTCCCAATGATGCAGCAGGCTTAATCCAGAACTCAATCCGACACTCACTACCTCTCACTGAGCAGCAGCTACAAGCTCCGCACAGCACTCCTCTCCTCACACTACAGCCAAAGCCTGACGTAATGTCCTTTCTGTGTGTGTGTGTGTGCGTGTGTGTGTGTGTGTGTGTGTGTGTGTGTGTGTGTGTGTGTGTGTGTGTGTGTGTGTGTGTGTGTGCTCGCGCGTGCGGCTTCTAGGCTCTGTTCCAGCCCTTATTTCGGGAACCAGAGTCTTAAAACCTCATCTCCAGAATAGACTGGGAGGCCCTGCTGCAGAGAAGAGGAGGGGCACCAGCACCACTACAGTAGCCCCAACATACAGAACATAGAACTTTAAAGGGAGGCTTTGACAAGGACCCCACCCCCCTCACACACACACACACACACACACACACACACACACACACACACACACACACACACACACTCACACACACACACACACACACACACACACACACACACACCCTTCCCTACCTGTACACTGTATATTTTACCAGTTCCTCTGGTGAGGGTTATGGTGAGGGTGAGGGTGAGGGGGACGCCAAGCCCTGCCCATGCCTGAGCTCCAGACTTTTTTGGCTGTTTAGGTGTGCCCACTGCTGAACACAGTCATGGTATTGGCTCTGAGGCCAAGAGAGCCAAGGGTAGCCATTAAGCCCTCTGTTAACACATTAACACATTGAGCCCTCTGTTATCACACCATGCACCTCAAGATGTGTCTCATCAGCTCTCCTCAGTAGACCAAGGACTCAGGACAGTATTATGCTGTCCTTTCTCTTTCCAGGGTTTTATATGTCTTTTGTCTCTGCCGTTGCTTCGTCAATGGTAACCACTTGTATACCCTGCCTAACAAGTCTGTACAGTAGGTAACTAATAATAATAATAATAATGCATTTTATTTGGAGGCGCCTTTCAGGTCACCCAAGGTCACCTTACAGAAAAGAAGTAAAAGCAAAAGCATGACATCAATCATTAAAAACAAAACAAACAACACATCAAGATAAAAACAAGTGAAGTGCAGAGTGTCCAATTTATAGATAGTATGCCAGTATGCCACAACTCTGCTTGGCTTGTGTCTTCAGGGCTTTGTCTCACCCATAGGGCTAGAGCTCTGCTCAGAAAACAAAGCACTGAGAGAGATGAGGTGGCTTTTTTAGGGACATTTGTGACCATGGTCCATCTTTTCAACCACCACCCCAAGCTACAGTCTCTCTCAGCTGACATTCATTAGCCTAAGCTCTCTGGACAGCTCCCTGTGGGCAGAGCTGCCAGTCTGGCGCTGCACTGCCCCCCACCCCCACCCTGCCACGCTGCCATTTAACTCTGTGGCCACAGCAGCTCTTTTGGTCAGTCCCTACTCCTATCGGAAAGCCAAAAGAATCTCCGAACAACAATTATCATGAGTCATCTGTTCAGAGTAAACGGCCAGCCTGGTACCTGTTTTCAGCTCCACTGAATACATCAGCTGGCCTTGATATTGAAATGGAAGATGTCCTTTTTTTCCCATCTGCTGTTGAAGCTGACTGGTGTTGTTGTTTGCCCGACGGTTTAGAGAATCCATGAAGAAAACTGTGGCTTTATAAGACCTGACCTGCAGAGAGCTCTGTCCAGTTAGAGTTAAGTTTGATTGCCAGGGCATTGTGCCTCGGATGCTTGAAGACAAGCAGAGAAGTAAATCTCCTACAGTACAATCAGATAGTGGTAAGATTGAATGCCTTTATGAATTCATACTCAGTCAGTAGACAGTTAATGTCAAGATACTAAGCCAATAAGATTGTATCTGAAATATACTGAAGTGTCTGCTGCTGTTGAAAGAGAGGGTAAAAAAAATGCTCCACACAGCCTGACTTGGAGTGCTGCACCACTCCATCAATGTGTCGTACGTGCCATCTGTTGAACTGCACTGCACATCTTTGTGCTTCGGTCACTGTTACTCAAGGTAGCTGACCCTTTGTGTGGGTAGGAGGTAGAGATCACTCAACCTCATCCCAGATGATTCAGCCCCAATTGGTGGCTCTATTTATTGTCCTGACAACAGAGGAGAATAGACTGTTGCATGCACACTGAAAGGATAGCTTGCTCCTTCAAGTAGATGAGAAAGGCTCGAATAGATGAGAAAGGCACATCTGAACCTGCAGTGTGGTGTGACCCTGTTTTCTTTTCTCACACAGCTGTCTCAGTGCTGCAGTGTTGTCCATGCACAGTCAGTATAATGCTCCATCTCTGTGGGGGCCACAGAGCACTGCCATAGTTTCCAGGGAGTCGTGACTGGAGGTTGGAATTGGGTAGCCTAATGGTTTGGGTCTGCGTGGTTAATGGCCACTGACAGGCAGATAAAGGAGCCTCAGAGACAGGCCATCTCTCCAGTGTCAGAAAGTGTGTGTGTGTGTGTGTGTGTGTGTGTGTGTTCAGTCTACGTGCGTGCGTGTGTGTGTATGCGTGGCATACATGCGTTCAACTCAACTGTGCTACAGTACATCGGCATACAAGGCATACAGAGGGGCAATTTCTATGAGTAATGCAGCACACTATAGCCTATCTAGCTGGAGCATAATGTG
The DNA here is from genome assembly GCF_951799395.1 of Argentina silus. Lineage (NCBI taxonomy): Eukaryota > Metazoa > Chordata > Actinopteri > Argentiniformes > Argentinidae > Argentina > Argentina silus. Next base: position 14,670,254 of record NC_139666.1, on the reverse strand, counting down.
TATGACTATCATGAATGTGTTCTTCCGACAGTCTCAAATACTTTGTATACGTTTACTATATATTGGAATGCATAATGCTATCCTGCAGCATATGCTTTAGCAGTAGATGATGTAGAATGAGAGATGGCTGATAACAGGGTGTGTGGGTTGAGCCTGGGGGAGCATAAGGGGACCAGGATGAATCATACTGTTATTATATTCTCCGATATGAGAAGCAGGCACCTCATCTCTGTGTACTGCTGCTCCCCTCCTCTCTTCACGGGCAGCATCAGTGTCTTTCATGTGTTTGAGAGTGGGGGCTGGGAGGGACAAAGGGAGATGCTTCGAGGGGACACAATACCTCTGTGTGGGCACCGTGTAGGCTAAGTGTGCATCGTCAGAGAGCTGGAGAGCCCTTGAGATCATGTCTCGCTCGCCAGTAGGGATGAAGGAACCATCCCACCCACACAACCCACCCACCCAGCCACAATCCCACCCGCCCACCGACTAGCCAGACCCGCCCACCTACCCGCTATGCCACGGGGGGCGAAGGGTGATGGGTATCATAGTCAAACATGCTTACAGGGAGAAGATCTCGCCATCACGTACTGTAGCTTAACTCTCCTGTAGAATCTTTATGCCATGATGAGTGCATGAACGGAGGTCTCTAAAACAACCCGACTTGCCTTCTGTGAAATCCTCATACATTAAAGTGCTCTCGTCAAAGACCAGTCTAGAAAATACATTGTTTAATTGGCCATGGTTAAAGTCGACTACCATTTAATTGGGCACACTAAGCATGTCAGTGCAGATCTGTCTGTGTGTTTCTAAGTGCCCTCACAATGTTCTAGTCTTACCTCTGGATAGTATTTAATAAAACATGGGAACCTTCTGAATTCAAAAACATGCTTGTTATGCCACTTCACAGATGCATTTGATTGCTGAGATTGAGAGGGCATCTCATGCCAGTTCTTGTGTTCTAAAGGGTATTTTACAGATGTGAGGCAGTTGCTTATCTCTAGACCTCTTTCCTAGACCACAAAGGGAAAGGCTTCCCCATCACTCTCTCTTTTTTAATTATGCGTTCCTCTTGATGGCTTTCTTGCCTCGATGGAACAAAATGGCTGGTGTAAGGCCCTCTGGCTAAAGACTGTGACAGAGTCTTCTGAGTAATGGAACCAGAGGGAATTCAATCCTCTGTCACTCTGATAGCATTCCAACATGGAGACACACAGTATATCATCCTATAGTTGATTTATTTTGGTTACTCATTGGATGCTGTTTTTTGTTGTCTCAGTGGGTTGGCTTTCCCTTTCCCTTGAGAAACTATCATCATCTGTTTGTATTCTACATTCTTACTGACCCATGTTCCTGGGGAATTGATCATGTTAGATGTGTTTCTGGTAAAAAAAAAATATATATAATTACTAGTAATTAAACATCATTTTATGACATTATATGATACAGTTTTTATTTTCAAGTTCAAATGTGTTGTCAGTGGGTCTTTGGGAAATGTGTTTATTTATTTGCTAAAGGAATGGAGATTATATGTATTGTGTAACATAGAGACATGATGCCCAGTTAAGGGCCTGGTTTACTATGGACTCACTAGTACCCACTATGTACTCAAAGTAGTTTGATACACCCTATCATACCTCTAGTCCAGTAATTACAGTAGAATGTAGGCTAAATATTATTGGGATTCTCTCGCCTCCATTGGCCCTATGTGGTTGTACTGTGCGGGCGAGGTCACATGTGAGACACAGATAGGTCAGAGGTCATGTTAGTCCTCATCCCAGGAGGAGGGCCTATCTTCACCAGGCCACCAGCTCCTAAGTCACCTAGTCATTCATTCATCATCATCACCATCCTTTCACCCATGTAGGCCATCCTGGTCTCCTGTGAACAGATCTGGATGCATTCTCTGTATCAGACATTTTAGCTTTAGATTTGGCCAACGTTTGGTGAGGTGATCTGGGGTCAAGGTTCATTAGTTACTTTGATCTACAAGACAGGTGTGTTTCTGTTCTCATGCATACATATTCTGCTTTTGTGATGTCATGCACACTTTTGTAATTGGATCTTTAATGAGGTGTCCAGGGTATAGCAGAGGAATGATGAGGGAACTCAGGGCACAGAGCAAGCACACACACACACACACACACACACACACACACACACACACACACACACACACACACACACACACGCACACACACAAACAAACACGCACGCACGCACATGCACACGCATGCTCACACACACACACACACACACACGCACACACACAAACAAGCACGCACGCACATGCACATGCACATGCACACGCACGCTCACACACACACACACACACACACACACACACACACACACACACACACACACACACACACACACACAGGCGTGTCATCCATGTCTTTATGCTTCAGGTGATCTCTCTCATGAAATCTCTAACTCCTTGCCTCCTATATTCTACATCTAATTGGGCGAGGGGTGTTTTTTTTCAGGCAGATTTGAGATGGGATCAGTTGATTTATGGACCAAGCACTATCACTTGAGAATGTGACTCAGTCCCAGTTATTAAATGCACCCCAAAATGCCATTATAGGGCAATATCTCTGTTGTCACGCACTCAGGATTGTAGCTGATCCATCATCCTGTGTGTTTACTGTACATATAGGTTAGTAGTGTAATGTTTAGGGTGATGGGTAGACTAGTACCATTCTTTTAGACACTAATCTTAGGCCATCTGGTCTGTGGGACACTAGCTGTCTGTAGGCCCTCTCGAGACCTTACCCATCACCACCCACCGCACCAAGTGCCCCCATGAAGAAGTGCCCCCCCCCCCACCCTCCCTCCCCTTATGAGATTAGCCAGCCAGGAGGGGCGTAGACATACCATCACACAGAGGCGATGAGGAGAGACCTCAACACAATACACTAGTTATTCGATTATTGGGATTAAAGGACAGTTTATATGTGATTAAGAGGAAATGACAGGATTAGAGACAGAGCAGAGGATAGGGCCGTGTTAGCAGTGACAGAGTACAGTCTACGGGAGTAAGCTGGTAAGAGGGACTAGGGGGGGGGGGGGGGGGTGCCAATGTTCCAATGGCTTATCCATGTGGAGCCTATCACTATCGTGTCACCCCGTCCTATAGCATACATACAGCAGCACAGCACTGCTAATTGCTTCTGTATTGTCCACATATATTTATCCCTGTCTATGCAGGCACCGCCTATTCTTTGATTTGCCAGTGCAGTGTTCTGTTGTGGCTGACCACAGCACATGTGTTTATGTGCCTTTCCCTTGTTTTCAGTTGAGGAGCAGTGAGGGGAGGGAAAATCCTTGAAAAAGAAGTGTTTGTCTCCTGCCAGCTCCCTGTATATAGTCATTGCTGACACTGCATGCTGGGGATAGCCTTGGAAATGCAAGGCTACCGCAGGGCTGCAGAAGGCTGGATCAGAGAGATCAATGTGTGTGTGTGTGTGTGTGTGTGTGTGTGTGTGTGTGTTTGTAATAAAATGTATGGGGGTATATGCATGGGTATAGTATAGAGAATGTTTATGTGTGTGTGTGTGTGGGGGGGGGGCTCACAACAGTCCTCATTCTAGCCTCTCTATACTATCCGTTCCCCCACCATTCCATCCAGAGCCCTCCTTGCTCTGGTTTAATGGCCTCCATATCAATCACATCACAGCTGACAGAGAGGTCTCTATGGTTTACTATTGGATGCTGTTGTCCACACACAAAACAAAATCATCAGAGGAAGTTGCATGAGTTTGGGTACCCCACTTCCCTCAGTGTGTGGCTGATAGCATCCCTGCTTGTGTCTTAACCTGCGCTGTTGACAGAGACTAAGAATGAGTTTGAGGATTTGGATGGCAGCCATGATGACCTGGTGAGAGGAGACTCTCTTTAGAGGTGATTTCCTGTCTCTGACTGGACCCATGTGTGCTCGTTTCCTTTTGAACAACAAGACAGGCAATTTTTTCATTTTTTTTCACTCATATTTGTCTTTAAAAGCACTCAACAAAGCCAACCCAACCTTCCCTATCCCCAAATCCAACATTTACCATGGGACCCCCTGTTAGAGTGCTTAAAAGGCTGCTGCTGAGTGGATGAAAAGGAAAAAAAACCTTGGTTTTGTCCTGGTAAAAACATTTTGTATTGTTTCAGTGAATCGGCAGCAAGTTTTGGTGTGTTGTGCTGCGTTTCACCTCTCTAGTGGAGGTTATTGACGTGAGGTTCCTGCTCACATTGAGTCTCTGACAGACTGAGAGTGATGCTGTTCTCCGGGCTTCAAATGGCTCGACAGATGCTTTTGTTCCTTGGGGTGCAGTTTCTCCCCCTCTTCCTTTCTCTCTCTCTATTTACTCTTTCTTTCTCTTCTCTCCTCCTTCCTCTCTTTATTTACACTGTAATATGGTTAAGTAAACAAATGATTTCCAAGTAATTGTAATGTTATTCTTTGTGCAGTATACAGTAAAGCCTTGCATACCAGGCTTAGGCTGCATGGTTGGTAAACCAAACCATCCATGGTGGTTTGTTCATAGTGTGTTGAATCCTGTGGGTTGGAGGTCATTGAAATGTTGCCAAGAGGGTAAGATGACCGAGGTACTATTTGTTTGGTGTCCTTCAATCATATCCTATTGATTGTTGTAATGGGAAAACCAAGTGAGAGACACTGGCTTCCTGCTTTTAACCCAAAATCTGGTACTGTTCAGTTTTCTTCTCAGTGTTGACTGATAATTATTGGGTTTGATAGGAAATGCAGGCTTGCCTTTGTTTTTCTAACCACGTTATCCGGTTACAAAGTTGATCAGTAGGTAGGTACCCCAAACCCCTTGGGTACCACAACTGGAACCCTCAGTAAAGTCTATGGTAATGTACCCCAGGAGACCCTAGCTCTGCATGCACATACAACGACAGCATTCATTATCTGCTATTTAAAAAAAACAAGTCCATTCTATTCTTTCTCTGAACCTCCCCTGCTATTGCTGTTATTGGTCGCCATGGAGACTGAGTCTCAGTGTTGCCGTGGAAACAGAGTTTTTGTGGCTTGTCAATTCGCCGCCCACGACTCAACATAGCAGAGGCTTTTTACTGAGGCACAGGCAGCTTGACAGACTGAAGGTCCCAGACAGCACCACAGTTAGAGGTCCAAACCCACCCTGGACTCAGTGACTGCCCGGTAGAGGTCCAAACCCACCCTGGGATCACTGACTGCCCTGTAGAGGTCCAAACCCACTGTGGGCTCACTGACTGCCCTGTAGAGGTCTGAACCCACCCTGGGATCACTGACTGCCCTGTAGAGGTCCAAACCCACCCTGGGCTCAGTGACTGCCCTGTAGAGGTCCAAACCCACCGTGGACTCACTGACTGCCCTGTAGAGGTCTGAACCCACCCTGGGATCACTGACTGCCATGTAGAGGTCTGAACCCACCCTGGAGTGACCTACTCTTGTAGATCAACTCTCAGGGGCAAATTCTGATCGACAGCCAAAGTCTGTCATAGTAGCCCTAACAACCATCAGCATGTTGATTGAATTAATGTAGGAGGAAGGTGAGGTGAGGTGAGGTGACAGGGGAAAATAAGGCAGTGTTGGATGGATATATACAGGTTACTTAGATGTATTCAAATACATTTTGATCTGACGTTCCCCCTCAGGTTGTTTCTACAACCCCTCTCAACCCCATAGAGCTCCTAGTTGTTTATTAATTCATCAGCTTGGGCTCGTGTAGCAGTGCAGCTGTAATGGCTGTAGGCTAGCTCTGTGTGTTAGTGCTCCCCTGGTACCTGGGTATGTGATAGTGATATGGTAGCTGGTGTTGTTATGAAACACTGCAGCCAAGGGAGAGGGTTTGAGGCCCCCCCAGCATATACTAGCATTAGTGGGGCAATCCACTCTCCTGTGGACGGCAGACCTGAATAGAGTAATTTATTACACTTGGCATTATGTATACATCCTGTGGCTCGGTTTAGCAGCAAGGAAACTGTTCTCTGAGAGGCTTCTACCAGCCACATCTCTGACCTCACCACCTTCTATGGTCCAAGTACAAAAGCCCCTGGCAATTCAATTCATTTCATTTCAATTCAATTCAATTCAATTCAATTCAATTCAATTCAATTCAATTCAATTCAATTCAATTCAATTCAATTCAATTCAATTCAATTCAATTCAATTCAATTCAATTCAATTCAATTCAATTCAGTTCAATTCAATTCAATTCAATTCAATTCAATTCAAAGTAGCAGCATGAATATCCAATCCATAAAAGCAACCGACACACTATTACACTACAGTACACTACAATACAATAAACAACGAATAAGCAAAGAAGTGCAAAGAAGTACTAATTATGAGATTGTACAGTGCAGGTTTACTGTAGGGAAAAGAGGATGTATGCAAATCCCTGTTAACTGTGCCCTTGAGAACATCGATTTACCCACACATTGATTTACAATAGAGAGTGGCTCTGAGGACTCTGACTGACAGTGAGTCATAAACATGTGTTCTCCATATGTGTGAGAGCGGGGGGTTGGTGGGGGCGCGGGGTGGGGGTGGGGGTGGGGGGTGAGCTGGAAGTTCATTATCTTGGCAGGGTGTAATTGGGTCTAGTTGTTTACGCTGAGTCCCACGCAGCTTTGTAAAAAAGCTGTGAAATATCTTGTGCTGTTGTAAAGAGTGCACGCCCTGTCTGTCCTACTCTGACTGAGAGTTCACCAAGTTGCTGCTAGAGTCTGTTTAATGTTCTCTGAAGTTGTTGTGTTGTTGTTTTACTAGGTGGGGGATGTACAGTGGTAGAATATCTTATAGTGTCCTCAGTGCTTATACGTATATACGTAAGTAGCCATGCCATATAATAAACTACTGTATAACAGAGCAGAGGCAAGGCAGTGGAAAACATGAGAGATTGAGAGTGGTACAAACTGAACATACCCCGCAAGGGAGATGACTATGTTACCAACCTTTTTTTTTTAAAGACTATCACTCACTGCAGACATGAACAGTGGCTGCAGAATCTGGGTGATAGAGCAGTGCTAGTAGAGGGGTTGCTGAGAGTGAAGAGAGATTGATTTTTCTTTTTGGTTTGGTTGATTCTCGGGGGAGAGAGAGAGAAAGAGAGAGAGAGAACGAGAGAGAGAGAAAGAGAGAGAGAGTGTATGTGTGTGTGTGTGTGTGTGTGTGTGTGTGTGTGTGTGTGTGTGTGTGTGTGTGTGTGTGTGTGAGAGAGAGAGAGAGAGAGAGAGAGAGAGAGAGAAAGAGAGAGAGAGATTGATTCAGTTGCTGAGAGACTACAACCTAGCCAGATAGAGCCCCATACTCTCACGACTCTTGAAGCATCAGCCCTGACTCAATCATACAGCCTATCAAACCTGTGTGGTGCCAGTGGGTTGGTTCTGCTCCTCACTGCTGTTGCTAGCTGCTACATAGCATGTCTGAGCAGATTGATGAAGATCACGACGATGATGATGATGATAACGATGATGATGATGATGATGATGATGATGATGACGATGACTGTGATTGCAGAGAAGGAATCAAACAGAAGTTGGTATCATTGACCAGACAGTTAGTTTGTCTTGTTTTTCTGAAATCTCTCTTCCCCTGGCTGCTCCGGTCTTGCCCATGCCGTGATACTGGACGGCGGGACGCTGTTGGATTAGATGTCATGGCAACTGGCGTGGTGTGTGGATTACTGCCACATTCAAACGTCTCCCTCTGAGCAAGAGGTGAGATTAAGTAACTCAGTGGAAAGAGAGGGGAGAGAGGGAGGGGGAGAAAGAGGGAGGGAATGAAAGCGAGAGTTTATGTACTGTCGGTAGAGAGAAGGAGCCTCTTGAGATGGCCATTTTGCAGTAAGGTGTGGGTCTGTTTATAAGGGGCAAATACAGTGCCCTTGTCTTCTGCCTCCTTTGCTGACTAGTTGTGAAATACCATATGCGCTGACAAATATACTCATGTACACACACAACTACACACTCAGTGGGCCAAAGAGCTCCTTGGTATAGGGGTTGGAGTGGTGGGGGGGATGGGAGCCGGGGGATTCTGAAGTGAAGCCCACGCAGGTCCAGGTCACACTTCCTGCTCTAAAACTGTAGATCCGTCAGACAAGCATTTTCATCACATGGACCAAAATAGCCCCTAATTTCCCCTTCAGAATGAAACAAAAGAGAAAGAGACTGGCAAGTCTGCTCAAGAACTGACTTTCCTCCTATTTCCTGATTCTACGAGAATGATAGAATGGTACACTAGGTGTGAATCCACACAGGAAGGGCCTTGAGGATCATCCACACTTCACAGAGGGCATGAGGGCATCCGCCTTTCACAGAGAATACATTACCCAGCAAGAGCCAGTCATGTGACAGCCATGTCCCAGTCTCCTCTCTCATGGTCACCACACATGAATACACCCGCAACACAGGTCACATTCATTTTAGCTGAGGACATTGGTGTGTGGTTGGTATGGCAATATCTTTCTGTGGAAAAGGGAACAAACTCACATACCCAGGTAGCATTGTCTGCAGATGCGTCAGAGTCAACCAGATCTAACAAAGAAAACCTCCCCCACACTCCCGCGCTTGAAGAGAACATTTGTTTAATAAAAAAACAACATTTCGTCCCAGCTTTTACGAAGGTCTTCTGTCTTCAAAATGTTGCCATTTAGTAAACAAGTGTTCTCTGCAAGCGCAGTTTTACTTTTGTTTGATCAATATCTTTCTGAGGGGAAATGCATGCTGAATTGAGACAGATCAAATCTATCCTAGATTCTGACTTTCTGACCATGAGCACCACAGATACATCCGTGAAGGAGGTTCATTCATGGCGTGGTGTCTCCAGCAGCGTGAGCTGTGTCAGACCCCACCCTGCAGAGGAGTGTCTGATGTGGGCTGTGTGAAGCGGAGAGAAAGCCACAGAGGCGTGGCTCTGGGACTACAGGCTGGGTCACTTTTTCCAGCCTTGTGGGCTTTCTGACAGACATGCACCGAGCTAGAGCACAACCAAGAGGCAAGGGCATGACCTTAGTAGGGATTCTCTGTTAATACCCCCCCCCCCCCACACACACACACACACATGCTCTTCTCAAATATTCCTCTCTTTTTCCTCCTCCTCTTCCCTTCTTAACTTTTCCGCCTCCTCCTGTGCTGCTTATCTGCATTTCCTCTCTCCCTCTTCATTTAAGTCCCAGCACTATATTTGGCCCTGGGAAACATATTTTATATACAAGGAATTTCCTGTGCTGTGAAAAGAGAGAGGAAATGAGAATGTTGGAGCTTCTTCTGACACCTTAGCCAAATGCCTTATCCTGTGTGTGTGTGTGTGTGTGTGTGTGTGTGTGTGTGTGTGTGTGTGTGTGTGTGTGTGTGTGTGTGTGTGTGTGTGTGTGTGTGTGTGCCCGTGTGTGTGCCTTTGTGCTTTTGGCATGCGTTTGCAATACATTTCAGTGAGTTTGTGTATGACTACTGGTCTGTCTGATCTAAGTTTCTACTGTGGAAGTCAGGCTTAATGGCATAAAAACGTCTACTTTGCTTATTTAGTTGTATCCTTGTGTTCAGTCCTGTAAACAGTCCTCATACAGCTCCCAACACACACCTCCACATCCCTTATACTATACATTACACATCCACCCTCAGGAATATTGCACACAACAACGATTGTGACAGGGTGGCGCGACAGTTTCAGAAATGTAAATTAGAAACAGATTGTCCGGAAAAGAGATGGCCAGGGCAATGTCCGTGTAACTGTGAACACCTTCCAGGTACAATAGTCTGCTCACGGTGTGAGGCCAAAACAGATCTGACAGGTATTGCATGATCCATTGAGAGTGTGATAATTAAATCACGTTGATTGTGTTAGGATTTTTTTTGATCTCATTATCATATGGATCCAGGATAAGCAATGTGAGAAAACCGACAGAGATGCTCTCACTGAGAATTGTTTGGCCTTTGTGTACATTATATGAAGCTATGTTGGTTGAATCCCTCATTCCTAATCCCTCCAAAATGTCTGGGCCCCAGTTTCTGTGTCTCTATGCACCTGCCTGGCAGCCAGTTGAAGGACAGACACAAAGGTAGTGTTTTCCCTGCCTTGCCTCGTCTGGGAGGCTGTCTAACACTCTCCTCTGGCTCTGCACACTCTCTTGGCGCTGTGTATCACACTATAATGTGATTTGTCAAACTGATGTTTATCGCCTGTGGAGGAAGGTTGACACTGAGGGAATTCAGATCCGGAGACCCTATTCTAACCCACCTCTTCCTTGTTTCCGCTTTTCCTCTCCTGGCCCTTCTTCTCCCCTTTTTGACTCATATATTTCTAATGTAATATATATGGACTGTCTCCTTTCTCTCTTGCTCCCCTCTGTTTTCTGCCTCCCTGTGCATATGGTACAGTGCCATAAGGAGCTTGGCATTCTAACCTTGGTGGATGGTTATTCTGGGCTCTAGTCTAAGCTGAGTGGATGAATGTCCACAGGGGGCCGTGACAGAAAGATCAGTCTCCTCCTCTACTGGGGTTAAATCAAGGGGTCAAGACGCCTTTTATGTATATGTATGTATGATTTCAAACACACATGCATTGTCATTGTGGTCGAACCCATAGCATTCTGAAACTAACTCAAAGCAGGAAAAGACCTTGTAAAGTGATGATGTGAAATCAAGCACTTAATCATCAGACAGTGTAATGAGTGTCTCACCCATAAGTGGGGCCACAGACAGTCAACTAAGGCTGAGAGGATTTCTTAGACTCCATGTGAAGAGAGTTTAATGACTGGACAGCCTTCTAAATAATCCCCTTATTAATTCCCTGATGTCGATGTATTCTGATGATAGTGGATAATTCGATTTCCAAGTCATATAAATCGGGTGATTGTGGGGAATTCACAGACGCAAATGTAAAACAGGATAACATCTTCATGTTTTTTCATGCAGATTATGTTTCCAATCCAATCCAAATTCCGAGTATAAATGCAATTCCACAGAGGACAGAATCAGATAAAAAAAATATGCTTAAGCTCTCGTTACAGAGGCCTGGCTTGCTGCTTTTCCCACAAGACATAAGACTAGCCAAAAGGGACAGTACTTTCTCATGCCTCTACTGGACACTGAGGATCGAGGCTGAAGCTGCCTAATTACTGTCCCAAACAGAGGGATCGATTTTAGGGGAGAACAATCTGATTTCCCTGACAAGGCTGCAGTGTCATTCAGCCGTGATTTAACGCCGACCCGTCCATGGCTATTTCACAGCTGAGAAGCCAGGATGACCTCCTGTCACCCCCAGGACCTGAAATAGTGGAATAATGGAATAAGTAGTGGAATAAGTTGAATACAGATGAGTTGGTCAATATTCATCCCAGAGGGAGTATCCTGCCAGTCTTAGCAGTAGTCAATACACATGCATGCTGCCCCAGGGGCTAACCTCATGCCCTGCCAAGAGGAGGCTGATTATGAGTACAGCCAGGTTTCATACACACCCTATGCACTAAAAGGAGCATCTGGTCTCAGTGTGTGTCCTGTCTGGATAGCTGTGAGGTGTGTGTGTGTGTGTGTGTGTGTGTGTGTGTGTGTGTGTGTGTGTGTGTGTGTGTGTGTGTGTGTGTGTGTGTGTGTGTGTGTGTGTGTGTGTGTGTGTGTGTGTGTGTGTGTATGGGCTTAAAGTAGGTGTGCGTGTGTTTAGAGTGTGTGTGTGTGTGTGTGTGTTGGGTCCTGGGGGGACCACAGCGTAGTGAGAAGGGAATGTGAGGTACATATAAAACATTCAGTGGCCCTCCGACTGTACCAACAGGCTGATAATGAGTGGATTCTGGAGAGCCATGTTATCCCTGTCTCAGGTGTGTGCTCTGACGAGGTGCCTGTGGCAGGAGCTGTGTTTGATATGGGAGGAGAGGAGGGGTGTGTCTGTGTACACATTATAAACCTGACACATCCTGCCCCAGAGAGGATATGGCTCCTGTTCTCCAAAGGGGTGGAACTGACTGAACCCGTTCAGGGATGCAGGGGCGAGCTTAGTGGTGGGGGGGGGTTGGGGGGGGTTGGGGGGGGGGGTGGGGTGGGGGAGGGGCATCTCCAGTGAAGGACATGCATACATCACATTAACTGCTCTGACTCGGTGTGATTCTCACAGCACCGATTTCAGTGATGCGAGCCTTGGGCAGGATGAGATTTGATCAGGCGGAGGGCGGAGAATCCATTGACTCGGATCAGTTTGATGAAATGACTCAAATGTGATGAAACTGTAGAGATCCGATTGATTATGGACTCTGACTGTGACAGTGGCTGTGCTAATGAAAGCCTCTGTTCTCATGTTCCTAAATGCTGCGATGATCCATCCGTTCCAAGCTATATTGGCAAAGCAAGTGAAATAAACAATCCGGACACGTATGTAAACATTACATACACACAAAAGAATAAAGACTTTTCAAAATGTTATATTATTTACTATGCACAGGTCACAAATTTAGCAATAGCAAGGATATGCTCTCTCTCTCTCTTTCTCTCTCTCTCGATCTCTCTCTCCCTCTCTCCCACCCCCAATCTCTCAATTTGATAGACCCAGCCCTTGCTGTTGGCCACAGGCACCAGAAACCAATTAAATAAGCATACAGATGATACAGTATGCTTAATAATAACTCACAGAAAGTAATATGGAAGAACACTCACGAAAGAAACAACATGGCAAACCGTTTAATTAGCTGGGGAATGCAAAATTGAGTCAGGAAGTCTAAAAAGCCAGACTGTATTCTGGCTTGTGTGTGGCAGCTTCATTAGGTATACAGTGTTTTTCCATGTTAATCCCTCATAGACAAAGATGTTGTTGTTCACCATATTTTCCTTCTGCTTTTCAACGAACATTCTTCAATGCTTTGGCATATCTTTGCTCATCATCTTTCATTGTATTTATCTCAACCATTAACCTATAGCATATAAACGTTGTGTGATAGCTGCCTGACTGAGTTCATGCCTTGAGATGTAGAATATTGTAATAATTGCCATAGTGTGTTCAATCTCAACCTATTATAGAGCCCTATTCCTCAGCCATGGTGGTGGTCCCTCCTATATTGGAGGGTCTGTCTGGGGAGAAGCGGACCAGCAGCTACTGTTGCCAGGCGACGCTGAGGTGACTGGATTAGCTGACCCTGGGCCCCATGCTGGTGTGGGTCCATATCCCAGGGCTGCTAATCACAGCTAGCACTGGCCCCCATGGAGCTAATGTAGCCTTGGCTAGCATCCCTCTGATGCTGTACCTCTCTCTGCTCGTGCCGATTAGCCATGGATCACACAGGCTCTCCTCCAGTCAGCAGACAATTGTGGGCCAGATCTGGTCTCGTGGTGGCACATATGTGGCTAAGTGCCGGAAATGGCAAGTATTATATGGGCCAGAGCCAGCCCTGACTGAGAGTTGGCAATTTGCTGTGAGCCAGCTCTGGTATGAGGAATGTGGCTCTGATACGTTCCTGTTGCTACTGGGCCATCTTTGATCTGCGTCTGGCCTTTTCCTGACAAAGAGAATGCTCAGGAATGGCAGCCAGAGCCGGCCTACTTCTGGCCTGGGGAACAAAGTTGAACCTGGGCCACATCCGGATGCCGGTAGAAAACAGATGTTGGACAGATCTGGGCCGTCATTTCTCTGCTGACTGTTTTCTAAACACGTGTCCACTTGTTTGTTTAGACATCATGACTATGACTTTGCATTTGGTTAATTATTAGTAAAGATGCAGTCACTCTACGTGTATATATGACTGCTGACCCTGCCTAGGTCTCTCTTCACACACCTCTCCGAGCGACAGGATGTCGTTCATAGTTATCATTGTGAACTGGTTATGTCCATTCATATCTCTAACCCTAACCCTAACCCTAACCCTAATACAAACTCACAATAGCCTACAAGGACAGA